>NC_090759.1:49675302-49682802 GCF_036898095.1 Palaemon carinicauda
GTGTAAGTATTTATGTATATGTATATGTATATGTATTTGTATCTGTATGTATGTATATATATGTATATGTGTATGTGTATGTATATGTATGTGTGTGTGTATGTATGTATATGTATATGTGTGTATGTGTATGTATATGTATGTATATATGTATATGTATATATGTGTATATATATATATGTATATGTATGTGTATATGTATGTATATGTGTATATGTATATATATTTGTATTTTTGTGTATGTTTTGCTTATGTATTTATATAGATAAGGCTACCGCATTGACATATAAATAACTAATGAAAGTAAAATAAGAAGAAAACAAGAATATACCCACCACTAGAAATGACCCTTTTTAGCAGGTGTCTAACGAGCTTTCGGACTCCTCCTACGCACACCTGAGTCAAACCCAGGTAGCGGGTAAGGGAGTGTCATTGTTCTCTAAATCTCTATATGTATGTTCGTACTTTTGCTTTCCCTATAAAATGTAAGAAACCTCTCTCAATAAATCAGTCCTCTGAGGAAGTATCACGAAACTAGTCAGGACTCAAGTGTATATTCTGTATTTTCATTTTCCCTGTGGTTCTTCTGCATATATATATATATATATATATATATATATATATATATATATATATATATATATATATATATATAATGTATATATACAGTATATATGTATATATATATATATGTATGTATATATATATGTATATATGTATATATATATTTATATATATATGGATATATATATTTATATATATATGGATAAATATCAACACAACATCATGTTCAAATAGAAATAAATTTCTACCTCATACTTGGGATCGAACACTAGCCCCTTCTAATGAAAGGCCAGGTCGAAACCAACCATGCCGCGAGAGGCCATAAAAGATATCGGAACCTGACGCTACCTAGCTGTCCGAGGATTTACCTGGCGAGACATCAGTCTCTTACCAGCGAGTTTTACCCGATATCCCGGCCCACCACGTGACACAATTGGTAGTAATTCATTCAAATTACCCCTAATGAGTCAATATGGATAAATATCAACACAACATCGTGTTCAAATAGAAATAAATTTCTACCTCGCTGGTAATAGACTGATGTCTCGCCATGTCAATCTCTCTTGCGTCCACCTCATTTTCTCCTTCCGTTTCAAATTAATAAATTCACACACATTCTCAGGTACTGTTGCCAAAAACTTCCTCATTAACTCCTTATTCTCATTTATGCCTTCATCCCCATACATCTTCCTAGCTAACGTTTCCAACCTACATACGTACATTGATATAGCTTCTCCTGCACTCATCCTTGCCTCATCAAAATCATTCTTACGCTTATACCTAATACTCCCTTTTATACATTTTACCTGCTCAATTATTCTCTTTTTCACACTTTCATAATCAACGTCACCTACACTCATCACTCCATACATCGTCAACAAATACCCAGTCAAATATTCTCCTAACTCCCTAGCCCAAACTCTCTTACTATCACCATACTTATCCTGACAATACCTCTCATACTCCTTGAAAAATTCATATACATCCCTACTACTATGCTCATTGAACCTTTCACACCGAGGTACCTCTCTCATAAATAGTCTTACACACACCACGTTCATTCTCACTGTTATCATCACTGCTACCTTCCCTCTTGTTTCCTACTTCCTCGCTCGAATATAAAGATTCTAATTCCACACTCACACTCCTATCCTTGATTATACTCTTCCTAGCCCTTTTCTTACTCACCACTTTCACCCATTCACGATCATCCTTGCTATCATCCTGACACTTTTTCTTCTCTTTCTTCACATCACTTTTACCTTTCTTCTCATTCTTCCTATTACATTTCTGTTCATCCTTACTATTCCTAATTCCCTTATCTTCAATCTCACTATCACTATTACTATTACTATCACTATCACTATCACTTCCTTTCCCATTATCACCTACCTTAACCTTCTCTTCCACTATCAACCCATTACCCGTAGCAGAGGCCACTCCTCCGACTGCGCCTTCACCCATGAAAGTTTTCATCATTCCCATTACTCTCCCCATCATAGCTTCCATTCTTTACTCCATTCGTTCTTCATTCTCTCGCATCCTCATCTCAACACCCTCTTCCACTCTCTACAGTTCCTTGAATTTCCCTCAGTTTCCTATGCATCTCCTCATTCTCACACCTTAACCACTCATTCTCTTGCAACAATTTCTCTTTCTCTACAGACAACTTCTCCTCACGCTCCTTAATCAACCGCAATTCCTCCTTCAAAACCTTTAACTGTTCTTCCATTTTTTTCAGTCTTAATTCTAAATTCGTATCCTATCAGTCCTTCGTCAGAGTCCAGCTATCAGTCCCGCCTCAGCAGTCCCTGTTCGGGCGCCAAAATAATGTGGCGGGATGTTGCAAAACAACCCCCACACCCTTGAATCACTCAAACAGACAATTGTCCCACAACACAAACTTTCCCCTTACTTTATCAACTGGACTCTTGGACAGAAGGAAAATTGAAACAAAACATAACCTTACTAACTATATTCCTTAAAACTAAATTATCACTTAATTCTAGAATCATAACAACCAAACTTGAGATATTAATATAGACGACACAAAAAAAAACTTAATCATACAAAATAAATAAAACTGCCACATTCATATAAACCCGGATGCACCACAACCAAATATGTTTATAATTGTTTATTTATTAATGCGGAAACTGTCTCCGCACACAACCCGATCAGTCCTTGGCACAGCCACCAATCTGTGGCAAACAGAACTATATTCAGTTCCAGTCAACTGAACTAAACAGTCAATTAGTTGTCATCATCATCATCATCATCAATCGGAATCTTAAATAACAGGCCAGGTCATCAATGGTTATGCAGTCAAATGAGCATTCCAAACAATATTAAGTACAGGCCAGGTCATCAGCAACAAATCCACTTCCTAAATTCGATCTCTCCAAACGAGGAATCACGTCCTGCCAAAATAAAAAAAAAGAAAAACACTTACGGACACTCCTAACTAACTGAACTATCGCACTATAATCAAAGATAAATAATAAATTGTTCCTATCATTCACGATCACGACAAGCAAAGATAAACAAAACTGTACTTACTCAGAAAACCAATGAACACTTCCACGCTGGTAATAAATAATAGTAAATATAATCCAGCATTCAATCACACAACTGCTTCAAGTCGCAGTCAAATAAAAAAAGCATTCGCTCCGATACATTTACTTCTCTCCTAAACAAACAACCTCATTTAAACCAACAGTCTTTCTCACAACAAACAATCGATACACTAACTACCTCTCTCTCTCTCTCTCTCTCTCTCTCTCCCTCTCTCTCTCTCTCTCTCTCTCTCTCTCAGGATTTGGCAAAACCAACAAAAAATACAAGGTTCCAGTGTGTGTGTATATATATATATATATATATATATATATATATATATATATATATATATATATATATATATGTATGTATATATATATATATATGTATATATATATGTTTATATATATATATATATATATATATATATATATATATATATATATATATATAAATATAAATATATTATTACTTGCTAAGCTACAACCCTTGTTGGAAAAGCAGGATGCTATAAGTCCAAGGGGCTCCAACAGGGAAAATAGCCCAATGAGGAAATATTTTAAGGAGAGTAACATCATTAAAATAAATATATCCTATTTGAACTTTAACAAAACAAGAGAAAGAAAAAATAGTTAGAATAGTTTGCCCGAATGTACCCTCAAGCAAGAGAACTCTAACCCAAGACAGTGGAAGACCATGGTACAGTGGCTATGGCACTACCCAAGACTAGAGAACGATAGTTTGATTATGGAGTGTCCTTATCCTAGAAGAGCTGCTTACCATCGCTAAAGAGTCTCTTTTACCCTTATCAAGAGGAAAGTGGCCACTGAACAATTACAGTGTAGTAACCCCTTTGGTGAAGAAGAATTGTTTAGTAATCTCAGTGTTGTTAGGTGTATGAGGACAGAGGAGAATACGTAAAGAATAGGCCAGAATATTCGGTGTATGTGTAAGGAAAGGGAAAATGAACCGTAACCAGAGAGAAGGATCTAATGCAGTATTGTCTGGCAAGTCAAAAGATGCCCTAACTCTAGTGGTAGCATCTCAACGGGTGGTTGGTGCCCAGGCTAACCTACTACCTATAAATATATATATATATATATACAGTAGGGTCCCGAATTAAGCGTGTTCGAATTACACGATTCCCCTTTTCCGCGATCGCTATTTTTCAAAAATAAATTTTCTGTATCTGCGAGGCTGTTCAAAGTTCGCGAGTCAAGCAATACAAAATGTATCAAATCTATTGTCTTTTTAAGTATATTGGTAGCCCTAAATACGGTGATTTATAATAAATGTTACAAAACAATATTAACATTACATTTCATTAACATAATTTCATAATGAATAGCCTATTTAAGGATAAAATTCCACATCAACAATGAAATCAACTGTTAACTGTGCGAGTCCAGCTGACAAAATGTAAACAGAAATGTGGTTACGTTCTCGGCAATCTTTATCTTTCTCCAACCTTACGATAATTGTAATGGTAGTGTTAATGATGGTATATTAAAGCATTATTTTTGTTTAGTACAGTATATTTAAAAGCCTTATTTTTCCCTCTGGGCGTTCAAGGTTTTCATGAGTAGACTGGGTTTGTTTATCGGCAGTGAATAGCCTAAACTTCGGTAACGAGTCGTCAATATTTTGTCATATTTTAAACAGTATACATTTGATTTGCAAACATTGGTTTTGTAGAGTAGACGGTAAAATAAAATCTAGAGAGAGAGAGTGAGAGAGAGAGAGAGAGAGAGAGAGAGAGAGAGAGAGAGAGAGATTTGATGGCAGAAATCTCTCTCTCTCTCTCTCTCTCTCTCTCTCTCTCTCTCTCTCCGTAAGAAATAAAACCATAGTTCACATATGGCAACTTGAGTTTAAGAATGAAATTAACATGAATATTGTTAGTTGTGGCGATCAATTCCTCGCTTCAGGGGGTACACGAAACAAAAACACGACATTCAATTACAACAGCTGATTCTCTCTCTCTCTCTCTCTCTCTCTCTCTCTCTCTCTCTCTCTCTCTCTCTCTCTCTCTCTCTCTCTCTCTCTCTCTTGTTATACAATACTTACAAATAGATGAAGACCACCAAAATCGGTTTTCTTGAAGTGTCAATTAAATACAAAACGAAAAAATTATACCGTGTATACATCCATTTCAATCATAGCTTAAAATACGGTAACCGATTTCGTCCGCAAACCACTATTTTTTAGGAAACACCATTCTATTCCAGAAAATTTTTACTCTTTAAATGTCAATTGCGCTATAATAAAACATGTACTTATGTTGTTAAATTTCGGGTGTGTTTTAAAAATCGAGTATTGCTAACTTATTTTTGTTTTACTTTTGGCTGTGATCACATCAGCTGATGTCTAGCTTCCGCGCGAATACAATAACAAAGAATTGTTTACACCATTTCTTAACTTATTCAAACCATCTATACAGTTAATATTACATAAACACCAATGTGTTATAACCTATCATATTTATTGTTTAGTACTTTAAAACCATCCCCCTCTCTCTCTCTCTCTCTCTCTCTCTCTCTCTCTCTCTCTCTCTCTCTCTCTCTCTCTCTCTCTCTCACATCGAACGTTATAGCGGTAACCTAATTGTTCGGAGACTTTAAAAATAGGCCTAGTACTTTCTTCTTTTACCTTTTTTGCACATGGATCCATAATTGAGGTGGGTACAAGTTGACTTATAACTGAAGTTAGGAAAAGTATTTTGGATATGGAAAGGACAATTATCTTTCGTAACAGTTTAGAATTATCGTAAGTTATCACTCTGTCATTAGCGGCAGTTTGCTATTGTGGATTAAACGCATAAGGAAAAAAAAATTTCCAGCTTTGCTACGAATTTAGGAATTTATATGGATACGGTAAGTAAAATATTTGTAATAACATAATGTTTACTAAATGTTTGTAATATCATTAGTTATGACTTAGATCATGTGTGTTTAATGCATTCGTTTGTTTATTATGATCGAAGATGGAGCGTAAACAAATGGAAGGTTTCCGTTTCAGGCGGCATCATAAAGAAAAACATTTCATAAATGGCATTAATTTCATTTATTTGAAAGTTCTAATAAAAAATAATGAGAACATTGGTAATAACAAATTCAACATATAATCTATACTTGGTAAAATTGCTGTCAATTAAAAAACAGATGTATAAATGCGTCTGTTTCTTTGTTGTGATCAGAGATAAACGTAAACAAAACATTGGTTGTCGTTTTCTATTGTGCTTTTTAGCGTGTTTAGGAAACGCATGATATAAAATCGCCTTTATATTGATAATTCTGGATTTTCAATCATACAACAAGCTAGTCTATAGAGTGATGGTTTTGCTATTCACCAGTTGTATTATACAATAGATATGACAAACATTAAAATTTGTCTGTATTTTGGGTTGTGTTATAATGGGAAATATATGGTGTTTACACCTATCCTGGTTGTAATTTTAACCATTTTTCAAGTTATTAGAACTTTAAAGTATATTAAATGTTTTATTTATTTACAAGAACAATTTGATATTATAAAGAAATACAGTATAGTACAAAGAAAGTATTGGAAATGGGTAGTAAACACATTTGAATAGGCAAATTGCTGGTTGCCATGGCCGCAATGGAATTATTTCTGTTGTGTGTTTCGAAATTCGCGATTTTCCATTTACACGAGGTCATTAATCGACCAAATTCTCGCATAATTCGGGACCCTACTGTATATATATATATATATATATATATATATATATATATATATATATATATATATATATATATATATATGTATATATATATATATGTATATATATATATATATACATATATATATATATATATATATATATATATATATATATATATATATATATATAATGGGAGTGGTGAGAGATTGGTAGATATGTGTTGAGCAAGAGATGGTGATAAGTTCTAGCTTTTTCAAAAAGAAATATAAACACAAGTATACATGGGTTAGAGTGGCAAATGGAAGAGTGGTAGAAAGGGCGTTGATGGATTATGTGTTGATAACTAGAAGAATGTTTGGATGATTGAAAATGTGCATGTGTTTAGGGGTATGGCTAACGGTATGTCTGATAATTTTTTGGTGGAAGGAAAATTAGTTGTAGCAAAAGAGTGGGGTAATAGAGTAGGTGGATGTAAAAGGGAGCTAGTGAGGTTTGAAGAGCTAATAAAACCGGGGGTAAAAAGTAAATATCAAGAAAGGTTGAAAATGGCATATGACCAAGTGAAAGTAAGAGAAACTGGTAATTTAGAGGAGTGGAAGTTAGTAAAAGAAAATTTTGTTGGGGTTGCAAGTTATGTGTGTGACAAGAAGTTTGTTAGAGGCAGCATGAGGAAGGCCAGTGAATGGTGGAATGAAGGA
>NC_090759.1:49687802-49757802 GCF_036898095.1 Palaemon carinicauda
TAGCTTCCTAATCCATGCAAAATCATACACGCAATCAGTAATACTGTCTAACCTTACAACAAGCAGTGATGAGGATATGTTAAATGTCAAACCCCACCTAAACTTTAGTTACGGAAGGGGAGTAGTCTTCAATAAAGATCTGTATGAATTTACAGAAGAGGAAATACTAGCCATGTGCCCATTAACAGTGTGGAAAGTGCTTAAGATTCCTGGGACGTCAATGAATATCCTTACTTTCCAGAATGCTGATGTGCCTTTCCACATCGATATTGAAAATGAAAGAATAAAAGTTCGACCTTTTAAACAAAAGCCCTCACAATGTTTCAAATGTTTCAAATTTGGACATCCTTCTAAGGTTTGTAAAAATGAAAAAATGTTTAGCATCTGTGCCAGTCCTTATCATGGAGAGTGTACACTTGAGCCCAGCTGTTTGAACCGCAATTCAAACCATAAATCGACTGACAGGAGCTGCGAGATTTATAAGTCTGAAGAAGCAGCCCTCAACAAATTCAGTGTAGAACAGATAAGTGTAGGACATGCCAAAAGACTACTGAATAAACCAAACAGCTATGCAAAGCCCTGAAAACAAGAGAAAATATACCACAGGAGACATCGAACCCACATAGTGCTGCTAGTAATTCCAAGAAAAGAAATACATCATCTAATGATAGTAAAGTTTTACGTGACAAGGTAAGCATATTGCCTTCCAAGGCTTTGCCACTGTGTATTAAAACTGCGGCACTTCCCACTTCTATACAAACTTCATCCCCCATTACCAGAAATAGTACTAACCTCTCTGAGGCCATGTCCTTGCCTGATTTGACGGAGGTTTCACCCGAAACAAAGTTACCAGGTGCACATGTGGTAGGGAAGGTGCAAAAACCTGGTAGATCCTCACCACCTTTAAATAGGAAAAGAGAGAGACCTCCATCTCTCTTACCCCCTTCCATAAGAAATATTAAAGTTATGATATCAAATAAATATGATGCTTTGTCTGTTGATGTTTCTGATCAACCAGAAGACAATTTAAATAAATCAGAAATTCAAGTTGACATCCACCATCCCCCTCAACAATTGGATCAGAAGGACAACAAGAAAAGCTCAAACAAAAAACCATATTTATCAAGACCCTCTCTAATAAAACCACCGGGAAATAACATTAGATCAAAAATTGCTAATGGGAAGACTTCATCTAAAAGCTCTTCCAAAAAATAAACCATAGATTTTTCCTCCACTTTGCAATGGAATTGTCAGGGTTTAAGGGCCAAATATGAAGAATTTAAGCTTTTAGTTTACAAGCATTCCCCCATAATTGTAAGTCTACAGGAGAGCAAGCTTGATGCTAATACCCCTTGTCCTCGCGAATATATTAGTTATAGGACACCTTATGATCACGGAGTAGGGAGCCATGGCGGAAGTCTCATATACGTTCGTCAAGATGTTCCCCAAATACCTATATCTGTCCATACACCTCTGCAGGCAGTGGTTGTACAGATTGATATAGGGAGAAAATATACAATCTGTTCGCTGTACTTGCCTCCAAATGATAACATATTGTATGAAGATTTAGTAGAGGTGATTCAACAGCTCCCTCAACCTTTTCTTTTACTTGGAGATTTGAATGGTAGACATCCTTTGTGGAGTGATGTTTTAGCAAACACGAGGGGCAATATTATATCATCAATTGTGGAAAGTGAGGATGTCGGACTCCTTAATACAGGAGAGCCCACACACTTCCATGTACAGACGGGTACCTGGTCATGCATCCACCTTTCAATTGCAAGCTCTAACTGCCTCCATGATTTTGATTGGAGGACATTAGATGATTGGCATACTAGTGATCATGCACCAATCATTATAAACAACAATGGTCCACCTTTACAAAGATCTCCACGATGGAGTTAATTCAGTTACCAAAACAACAGGGCTATTCAAACGACAACCAGTCCCCTGGTGGTCTTCAGAACTAACTGCCCTGCACAGAGCCACAAGAAGGTCTTTAACTCGACTGCGCAGACACCGCAATGAGGGCAATTTGATTATATATAAGAAATGTAGAGCACAGTTCCGTCGTGCCATGAAGGAAGCTAGGTGCCAGTCATGAGTGTCTTTTGTTTCCTCCATTAACAGTAGAACACCACCATCTGCTGTGTGGAGGAAAATCAAAAAAGATAGCCGGCAAATTTACCCCGAACCCACCACCAGTGTTGAAGGTGAACGATCAGTATGTGACTGAAGCAAATGATGTCAGCAATGCCCTGGCTGAACATTTTTCAAATGTATTCAGCAAGTGTGAAGGAGCTCCTGGTCACTAGTATAGGAGCAACGAGGAAAAAAAAAATTAAATTTTGTAACAGGAAGGGAAGAGTCATATAATTCTCCTTTTCCTGAAAGAGAATATGATTCCGCTCTTACTAATTGTAACAATACAGCCCTGGGACCCGATGGAATTCCATATGCAATGATTAAACATGTACATTTTAATACAAAGTTATTTATTTTAAGCTAATAGAATATGGCATGATCATAGTTATCCAAGTGTTTGGGAACTAGCCATTATTTTAGCCTTTTTAAAACCCGGTAAGGACAAGTTTTTAGCAGCAAACTACCGACCTATTGCATTGACATCTTGTTTATGTAAAATCATGGAAAAGATGGTCAATGCAAGGTTGATGTGGTACCTTGAAAAGAAGAATATTTTATCACTGATTCAATGTGGATTCAGAAAAATCCACTCAACGACTGATGTGTTGATATGACTTGAGTCCTCTATTTGTGAAGCATTTGCTTCCAAACAGCACTACGTGACAGTTTTTTTTTTTTTTTTACCTTGAAAAGGCATATGATACCACTTGGAGATATGGTATACTTAACCCTGGATAGGTACGCTCCTCGGACACCCCTTTAAGGGTATACTCGGTCGCGCGCGACCCTGACTCCGAAAAAAATTCAGGAAAAATTTAGTTATGCATCAATCTGTATTGTTTGACTTGCTAAAAATACTTCAAAGAATGCTAAAAACTACTGAAAATATAAATGATACCCATCTACAAAATAACTATTTATTGGAAAGATATTAAAAATTTAAGTATACAAAAAAAAGACGATGTAAATATTCACAAAAAATAGAAATATACATATACACATAAATCCCTTTAGGGACACCTTCTTAGATGGCAAAGCAACAGCGTGTAATTGCTGGAAATGAGTTGGACCTATAGATGTCAAGGTCTGAAATGAGAAAAAAAGGGTAACTTTTTTTGGCCAAAAAAATTTGTCCACATTTCATGAATTTTTTTGGGTACCCAAATGAAATAGGAAGAGGCTAATTTTTTTTATAGAATAAACTCATATTATCCTAGAACAAAATTACATAATAAAATGTGCACTAGGATGTAATTTACTGTTATATCAGGGGCGAAATCTAAAGGTCATTTTTTGATGGCCTAGTTTCACAATGTAAATTTCTTATGAAAATCATTGTATCTCCTATAAAATATGATATTTATGCATTAAAATATACCAAAATATCACGAATTCTTTACAGAACAAGAATATATAGAGATATGCCAACTTACCATTCGGGTATGTCAACAAAATGGCCGCAGACCGCAACAACTCTTACAGCCCAATCTACCACTTGAAATGAAGAATGGGGTTGGAAACTCCATATTATCATCAACATCTCTTTTTAACTCCAATAGAAGTGTGTTGATGACATCCATGCCGAGGGAATACTGCCTGCTGGCCATTATTGAAGATAAATTCAAAATAAATAGAAAAAAATCAAATTTGCAAAAAATAAAAAAAAAAATTCAGAAATTAGCATTTGAGGGAAAATGGACCTCATGGCAATATATGGCATCTAAGCCAAAACCAATGTCATGCAAGTGGTAGACACACCATCCATCCACACTTTTCAACTATCAAGAACCAAACAAGTATCAACACTGTTCGACAATTTATAATTATGTAATAACTTTACTGTTTGATCACTTACCCCTATAAAGGTATGTCAGGGTCGAGGTCGACCCCTGGGGGGGTAAAAAAACGGGGAAGGAGGGAAGTTAGACGAAAATCAGTCCTAAAGCAGACAATGGCATGTAGACTAGTCACCCCTTGCAGGTCGATCACTTCCATATTCGAGACAGCTGATGATTTATGGGGAAAAAACAGGTTTTGAAAATGCTGTAGGGGTCGCGTACGACCCATCATAGCTTTCCAGGGTTAAAACAATTCATGAATTGGGATTGAGAGGAGAGCTTCCGCTATTTATTCAGGCATTTCTTTCACATAGAGTTTTTCAAGTGAGAGTGGGGGAAATTCTATCAGTGTGCTGAGTGTAACCCTGTTTGCACTAGCAATTAATGTGATATCCTCAGTCATTCCCCAAGATGTTCTCTCAACATTATTTGTGGATCTCTCAATATCATTTGCTGGCATTAGAATGGCAATGGTTGAGAAAAAAATCCAACTCTCTATTGACAAAATTATCCAGTGGGCTGACATGAATGGATTTAAGTACTCGACAAGTAAAACTACCATTGTCCATTTTTGTCGTATCCGGGTAGTACATCCAGACCCGGATATATACATTAAAAGTCAACGGATACCATTGTCAAGTGAAGCGAAATTTTTAGGTTTGATATTTGATTGTAGGCTTTCATGGGTTTCTCACTTAAAAGCGTTAAAAGCTAAATGTCTCGAGGCTCTGAATATCTTAAAAGTATTGTCCCATACATCATGGGGGCAGACCGCAATACTATTTTAAAATTATACAAGGCCTTGATTTTTTCCAAAATTAGTTATGGATGTCAAATATACTCTTCAGCCACCCCAAGCCAGTTAAAAATATTAGACTCAATACATCATGCAGGTATTAGATTGTCTACAGGAGCATTTAAAACCTCACCTATCCCAAGTCTCCTTGTTGATGCTGGAGAGTTACCTCTAGACCTTTACCGAATGTCTTCCATTATTCGGTATTGGTTTAGATTGCAAAGACTCCCTAACTCTTTAGCCTTTCAGACTGCAAGCCTTGTAAAACACGCATCATACTTTAGTTGCACCCCAAATGTCCTCAACCTTATGGCTTTCGGGTGAAACGATTATTAAAGTCTGGATATAATTAGAAGTAAGGTACTTCCATTGAAGGCATCATCAACGCCTCCATGGAAATTACCAGAGATATATTTTGTAAATACTTTATTGGAGTTGAGAAGAATATGACTGACCTAGAAGCCAGGTCTCCTTTTATGGAATATGTTGAAGAACATAGAGGATCAACTTTTATATATACTGATGGTTCCAAATCTGATGCTGGCGTTGGATTTGGAGTACATAGTAATGGTTTTGATTGTAGAGGTGCACTTCCTCTAACAGCTTCCATATTTACTGCCGAACTGTATGGCATACTAACCGCTATTAAGAAAATAGCGTTGGAGAAGGAGGGTAATTTTACAATTTTTAGTGATGCAAGGAGTGTCCTTCAAGCTTTAGAAGTTTTTAATTCTAGCAACCCTCTAGGTTTGAAGATTTTAGAATGGCTTTTTATTATTGGATGGAGAGGTATAACAGTTAGATTTTGTTGGGTTCCAGCACACGTAGGTGTGTCTGGGAATGAGAAGGCAGATTCACTGGCAAAGAATGCTGCATCCAAGTTGCTGCTAAGAAGATGTCCCATTCCGTGTAACAATATCCTACCTAACATCAAGAAATTGCTTTGTAATAAATGACAGCAGCACTGGGATAGTCTAGATGGCAATAAAATGAGAGAAGTAACAAATGACATATCTCCTTGGAGGTATAACATGATGCCCCGAAAATGGGAGACTTCTCTTTGTCGCCTCCGTATTGGTCACACTCGGTTGACACACGAGTTTCTGCTGAAGGGCCAACACCAACCCTATTTTGAAGACTGTTTAGTACCTCTAACAGTGAGGCATTTGTTGACCGAATGCCCCAATTATAGTAACTTAAGGAATAGATATTTGTTTGAGGCTCGAGGTGAGGGTGGCAGGTTCTTCCTTGCCAAGATTCTTGGACATGATGTGTCTTACTATGCAAGTGGCATTTTTAAGATTTATTTCAGAAGCAGGGCTTTTGAAAACTATCTAACGTTTATAATGACATCCAACTTCTACGGTTTTAATTGAATAATCTTTAATTTTTGTGTATATAAACTAAATGATATCGGCGTCAATGACCTTTGATGTCAGGATGCCTGAAAACCTTAAATCAATCAATCAAACTATTACTGCCAGTAGTTCACAAAAAAGAAATACCATCTGATAACAATCTGCATGATGAGGCAAGAATATCACCTTTTAAGGCTTTGCCAACGTCTATTAAACCTTTGTCCCCCATTACAAAGGAAAATACTAACCACTCAGGCTTGTTCTTTGCCTGATTTAATCAGATGGAGGTTTCACCTAAAACCAAATTATCAATTGCATCTGTGTTGGGGAAGATGCCGAAACCTGATTTTTTTGGAAAAGAGAGAGACTTCCATCTCTCTCGCCCCCTTTTATAAGAACACCAACATTATGACATCAGATAGATATGATGTTTTGTCTATTGATATATCAGATCAACAATAAAGCAACTTAAATCAATCCAAAAATTCAAGTTGAGGGCCCCATCCCCCTCAACAATTAGGTCAAAAGAACATGAAAAAGGCAAATATAAATTCTAATATATCAAGACCCTCTTTTAAGAAGCCTACAGAAAATAATGTTAAACCAAAAACTGCAAATGGGAAGACCTCATCCAAGGTGTCTTCCAGAAAATAAACCATAGATTTTTCCTATATTTTGCGATGGAATTGTCAGGGTTCAAGGGCCAAATATGAAGAACTAGAGCTCATTCATAAGCACTCACTTATGATTATATTTCTACAAGAGAGCAAACTTGATGATAATACTCCTTGTCCTTGTGAATATATTAGCTATAGTAGGGGACATGGCGGAAGTCTCTTATGTTTGTCGAGATGTTCCCAAATATCTTTGTCTATTCATATACCTCTGCAGGCAGTTGTACAAATTGATATAGGGAGAAAATATACAATTTGCTGTCTGTACTTTGTTCCAAATAATAACATTTTGTATGATAATCTAGTAGAGGTGATTCAAAGCTCCCTGCAAGCCTTGTAAGACACGCATCATACTTTGAGTTGCACCCAAAATCTCCTCAACCTTATGGCTTTCGGGTGAAACGATTATTAAATAGTCTGGATATAACTAGAAATAAGGTACTCCCATTCAAGGTATCATCAACACCTCTATGGAAGTTACCAGAGTTATCTTTTTGCAAATATTTTATTGGAGATAAGAAGAATATGTCAGACCTAGAAGCCAGGTCTCTTTTTAATGAACATGTTAAAGAACATAGAGGATCAACTTTTATCTATACTGATGGCTTCAAATCTGATGCTGGCATTGGATTTGGAGTACATAGTAATGGTTTTAATTGTAGAGGTGCACTTCCTCTGACCGCTTCCATATTTACTGCCGAACTGTATGGCATAATAACCGCTATTGAGAAAATAGCGTTGGAGAAGGAGGGTAATTTTACAATTTTTAGTGATGCAAGGAGTGTCCTTCAAGCTATAGAAGTTTTTAATTCTAATAACCCTCTAGTTTTAAAGATTTTAGAATGGCATTTTATTATTGGATGGAGAGGTATGACAGTTCAATTTTGTTGGGTTCCAGCACATGTAGGTGTGTCTGGGAATGAGAAGGCAGATTCACTGGCTAAGAAGGCTGCATCAGAGTTGCTGCCAAGAAGGTATCCCATTCCCTGTAATGATTTCTTACCTGACATCAAGAAATTGGTTTGCAATAAATGGCAACAGCAATGGGATAGCCTAGATGGGAATAAAATGCGAGAGGTAACAAATGACATATCTCCTTGGAGGTATAATATGATGCCCCGAAAACGGGAGACGTCTCTTTGTCGTCTCCGTATTGGTCACATTCGGTTGACACACGAGTTTCTGCTGAAGGGCCAACACCAACCGTATTGTGACAACTGTTTAGTACCTCTAACAGTAAGGCATTTGTTGACCGAATGCCCCAATTATAACAACTTAAGGAATAGATATTTGTTTGAGGCTCGAGGTGAGGGTGGCAGGTTCATCCTTGCCAAGATTCTTGAAAATGATGTGTCCTACCATGCAAGTGGCATTTTTAGATTTATTTAAGAAGCAGGTCTTCTGAAAACTATTTAACTCTTATGACATTCAACTTTTATGATTTTAATTGAATACTTTTATTTTTTATTTTATTTTATTTTTTATTCTTGTATACATAAATTAAATGTTACTGGCGTCAATGACCTTAGATGTCAGGATGCCTGAAAACTTTAAATCAATCAATCAATCAATCAATCAAAGTTCCCTCGACCTTTTCTTTTACTTGGAGATTTGAATGGTAGACATCCTTTATGGGGGCGATGTTTTAGCAAACACGAGGGGCAATATTATATCATCAAATGTGGAAAATGAAGGTATCAAACTCTTGATACAGGAGAGCCTACACACTTTCATGTTCAGACAGGTACTCTGTCATGCATTCACTTTTCAATTGCAAGCTCTAAATGCCTTTTTGATTTTGATTGGAGGACATTAGATGATTGGCATACTAGTGATGATGCACATATCATTATAAACTCCAACAATGGTCCCCATGATGGAATCTTGACAAGGCAGACTGGGTTGAATTTCGTGAGCTAAATGAAATTGAGGGAATACAGAACAGTTTGAAAGTGTTGATGATGCCATACACCTACTGAATGGAACTCTCCATACAGCAGGAGTTGATTTGATTCCAAAAATCATAGGGTTATTCAAATGCCAACCAGTCCGCTGGTGTTCTATAGGATTAATTACCTTGCTCAGAGCCACAAAACGTCTTTTAACTAGATTGCGCAGATGCCGTACAGAGGAGAATTTGATAATGAACAAAAAATGTAGAGCATAGTTCCATCGTGCCATGAAAGAAGCTAGACGCCAATCTTGGGTACCTTTTGTTTCCTCAGTCAATTGTAGAACACCACCATTTTCTGTATGGAGGAAAGTAAAAAAAGATTGAAGGCAAATATACCCCCAACCACCACCATTATTGAAGGTAAATGGTCAGTATGTGACTAAAGCAACTGAGGTTGGCAAAGCTCTGTCATATCATTTGTCAAATGTAGCATCTAAGTTGGTAGCAGCTCCTGGTCACCAGTATAGGAGCATTGAAGAAATTAAAATTCTAAATTTTGCAACAGGAATGGAAGAGTCATACAATTCTCCTTGTACTGAAAGAGAATTTGATTCCACACTTGCTACATGTAATGACAGCCCCTGGACCTGATGGAATTCCATATGCAATGATTAAACATGCACCTGTTAATACCAAGTTATTAATTTTAAGCATTATTACAGAATATGGGATGATCATAGTTATCTAAGTGTTTGGGAACTAGCCATTATTTTAGACTTTTTAAAACCTGGTAAGGATAAGTTTTTAGCAGAAAACTATCAACCAATTGCATTGACATCTTGTTTATGTAAGGTCATGAAGATGGTGAATGTAAGACTGATATGATACCTGGAAGAGAAGGGTATTTTATCACCTATCCAGTGTGGATTTAGGAAAATGCACTCTAACGATTAATATGTTGATACCACTTGAATCCTTTATTTGTGAAGACTTTGCTTCCAAACAGCACCACATAACTTTTTTTTTTTTACCTTGAAAATGCCGTGATAGTATATGGAGATATGGCATACTTAAAACCATTCATAATTTTGGATTACGAGGAGAGTTACCATTGTTCATTCTATCATTTATCACATAGATTTTTTTCAATTGAGTGGGGAAGCTCTATCAGAGGAAATGTCCCAGAGTTCCCCAGGATTGTGTGCTAAGTGTAACCCTTTTTGCACTAGCCATTAATGGGATATCCTCTGTCATTCCCCAAGGTATTTTTTGGGCTCGGGCTATGTTGTCCTGATGGAAGGGTTCCTTTAGGTAGCCTTCTAAGGGATATTTGCTACAGTGATACTCCCAGAGAAATAAACCGAAGGTCTCCAGGATTCTAACTCCTGGCACGAGTATCCAATTAAGGATATCGCATAATATCAGGGGACGTATTTTTAGATACGATACATAGCAATCTTCACCTCGAATAGATTTAACTCTTTGATGTAATCTCTCTAAGCGAGTTGTGCTCCCGTGTTAACTTGGCGTTTTGTTACAAGTTATTGGAATATTCATCATGCAATCTCCAGTATTTTCATCCTTTGGAAAGTTGAGTATTAATTCTTTCCTGTGTATAATTTAGAGTCCCTTTTCAGTTAAATTTCTATAATTTAAGCGTGTTTCGGTGAGCATTGCCCAGTCTGGAGGCAGCCATTTTACGACTGCAGTCACCCGTTACTATTGCATTTTGTTTAGTCTGTAGGGTGACATTTCCCAGTATTAAGCTATAATGTTAGCTATTTAGGCAAATTATGCAAGTGATGATTTTGCATACATGAATTTTATTCCTCTTCCTATTATATGACTTACTGATTTTATGCGGCGGGAGCCCCGGTGGTACTAAACCTTGGCCGGGGATCCTACCAGAGCGAGACTACTCTCACTCATATAAACGTTAGTAAAGTAATCCCTCACGTTTAGCCTCACCCTATCATTCCTTATTTATTCGGGTGAGAATTTACATTCTCTAGAATCTATAGATAAGTTACGATATACATTCTCTCTCAGAGAAAAGAGGCTAAACCCTTCCTCCCTCCCTGAGTGCCGCCGCTGCTACAGGCGGCAACCACTGTATTTCTTCATCGCCGTCGAGTAGAACAGAGTTCTTACCACCTCCGGCTTTGATTTAGATAGTGACTAACTCAGGGTGCCCTTGTCTTGCCGCCGACGATGTCGCCAGCAAAGGAACCATGTTTCCTCTGCCGCCGACGACGTCGTCAGCACAGGAAGCCATGCTTCCTCAGTTCACTGTTGAAGGTAGGCGGCATACCTGCCGCCACCTCTCATCTCTTGAACTATAGACCCTTTACCCTTCCCCCTTCTGTCCTTTAGTGACGTCATAGCAGTCACAATACTCTTTCACTGGTATTCTGACAGTCATCCCGGCTTGCTAGGTTGACTGCGTTACCGGCTGGTACCCTGCCGGTAGCAGTCAGTTCAGCCGTTTCAGCCACCTTCCCCCTTCCTTCCTTCACAGGAAGTGAATATTATTGGAGGGAAGATTGGGACGGCTGCTGTTGGGAAACCTAACATACTTTGGGAAGTCCTCAGCCCTCAGCCCTCTCTTGGACTGCCATCCACATTTATTGCCGCCACCGGCAGACCTTTTGTGGATGGGTGGAAGTCAGAATCAGACAGATTCTTAGCCCTTCCATTGGAACTCATTCTGGCAGGAGACAGTAGGTGGGCTGATAGTCCTCCTACACTTCCAATTGTTATGTTAACCATGATAATAGGAAACTCTCCTTCCTCAATGCTTTTTCTCTCTCTATCAGTTAGTGCCGCTGGCTAAACTACAGTATACAACTATACAGTAGTACACATGTTTTCTAACATACTCTGTTGGGACCACGATTTTGTGTTAAGGCTGAGTACTCCCTCAACACCCAGATGGTTTTTCCGATCATCAGAACCCTAAAAAATCACCAATCAGTGTTAATATATACTACAGGTAGATAATGTTAGTATAGACACTTACTAACTCTAACTCTAGTTCCTAGAGTTTTCTCCTACCTTGTATTCTCCCTATCAAGGAAACTAAATATTATTAGTGACAGAGGTCTCGGCAATGGCCTGGGAGAGGAAACACAGATGTGTCTTTTCTACTTCCTTTCTAGCTTACTATCCTAAGCTACCATAAACAATAGTAGTTACTATTGTTAATAAAAATTGTATGCTTTTATATCACTGATATAAAAAATTAAATACTCTTTGATCCCCTATTCCTTTACAGGAGGAGCCAATGGAGAAGTGTGCAGCCTTATCCTGCAACCACAAATGCAAAGATTATTGCGGCCACACGAAGTGCAGGACTCACGCCCCCTGCTGCATTGTGTCGGGAGTCCTCAAGTATTGGGACCCGAAGGCTTGCCCCACCTGTTCGACCCTGCTGGCCAACGGCTTCGGAGAAGCTCCCTCAGTCAATATAGAGACTAGGGATACAGCGAGGGAGACCCTTCACAAATGGGTAAGAAGGTTCCAGAAGAACTCTCAGGGACCGTACTTACCCAACGACTCCCTAAGGTGCCTACCACCAGCCACCCGTTGAGATACTACCGCTAGAGAGTTATGGGGTCTTTTGACTGGCCAGACAGTACTACATTGGATCCTCCTCTCTGGTTACGGTTCATTTTCCCTTTGCCTACATACACACTGAATAGTCTGGCATATTCTTTACATATTCTCCTCTATCCTCATACACCTGACAACACAGATTACCAAACAATTCTTCATCACCCAAGGGGTTACTGCACTGTAATTGTTCAGTGCCACTTTCCTCTTGGTAAGGGTAGAAGAGACTCTTTAGCTATGGTAAGCAGCTCTTCTAGGAGAAGGACACTCCAAAATCAAACCACTGTTCTCTAGTCTTGGGTAGTGCCATAGCCTCTGTACCATGGCCTTTCACTGTCTTGGGTTAGAGTTCTCTTGCTTGAGGGTACACTCGAGCACACTCTCCTATCTTATTTCTCTTCCTCTTGTTTTGTTAAAGTTTTTATAGTTTATATAGGAGATATTTATTGTTGTTACTCTTCTTAGAATATTTTATTTTCCTTTTTTCCTTTCCGCACTGAGCTATTTTCCCTGTTGGAGCCCCTGGGCTTATAGCATACTGCTTTTCCAACTAGGGTTGTAGCTTAGTAAGTAATAATAATAATAATAATAATAATAATAATAATAATAATAATAATAATAATAATACTGTTCCCCAAGGCTCTACCAAACGTTGTGGTGTCCCAGGAACAGGTCCAGTCTCCCCTCATACAACTGAAGATCGACGCGGACACAGATAAGGCACTGGAAGGCACGGACATCCACCAAGAAAGGACGTCAGAAGTGTCCATTGACACTGAGAAGGACCTACTGCAAGGAGGCCCTGAAGAAGACGTGGAACATCCACAAGCGGAAGGAGGAGGATCCGTTTCAACGGCAACCGAAGACCCTTAGTTCGCCATGACGGCATACCAACCTATGCCGTCAACTTCTTCAACTCCAACTCCACAACCAGTTGCACATGCCGACAAGAACGAAGTGATCCTCACTTCATTTCAACGGATGATGGAATTGTTCCAAAAGGAACTAGAGACGATGAGAGAATCACTCAGGCAGTAGCAGATACTGTTGCAGGAGAGGCCGGACTGCCCTGGATCTACCGAGGGCTCCACTAAGAAGCCCCTTAAAGTGTTGGATCTCCCTCACTGGTCTGAAACCAACCTGGAGGTATGCGGAGCATATGCCCATGATGAATGGGAGACTATTCGTCTCGGAGAAGTTGGGGACCAAACTAATTGAAGATCTTGAGTTCTGGCCTAACTTTTCAGCTTACCCAGACTGTTACGTGAGACTACGGGATTAACAAGCAGCCCGTGAGGAAACGGTACCCAAAGAGGTCATTGTTTTCGAACATGACAAGGCGCAAGCCACCCTCCTAAAAACCTTGAAAGGAGCCATGTATACCAATTCCAAAGTCTTAGCACTGAGCAAGAGACATCCCACCTTTCTTGCTCCTTCCTCCATCTCTTTCCCCTTTTTGGAGAAAGCATTAGACTTTGCCGTCAAGGCAGTCGACGAGGGCAAACCCTGCCCAATCCTAGAGGAATGCAAACCATTCTCTCTAGCACTGCCTGCCTGCGAGGAGAAGTGGAAGGATGTCCA
The DNA here is from genome assembly GCF_036898095.1 of Palaemon carinicauda. Taxonomy (NCBI): domain Eukaryota; kingdom Metazoa; phylum Arthropoda; class Malacostraca; order Decapoda; family Palaemonidae; genus Palaemon; species Palaemon carinicauda. The sequence continues at coordinate 49,701,701 of NC_090759.1, forward strand.
CCTAACCTTCTCCGTCTCTAAGATAGATCCAGAGATAGCAGGCCAGCAGTTCAATGAGAACCTTCCAAAGTTGTCAGACCATCTTCTGAGGAGGGAATAGGAGACGAAGGAGAGACTTGTAGCCTCCCTTTCTCATCAGAACTGCCTGGAAATGAGTGCATGTCTACAGAACGCCCCAGAAATGTTAATTTTCCTGGCTAAGTCCCACATGGGTACCCTTGTGAAAGACTTATATGCTTTCCTCAGAGTGAGAAGAGCCTGCAGAGAGTTCGTCTTGGCCTCAGTGACCATAAGACACGAACCAAGGAAGCTGATTACCTTGAGGATCTGGGGTAAAGACCTTTTCCCACAGGAACTGGTCCAAGAGATCATAGCCAGAACAGCCACGGAGAACAGGAACCTTCTCCAAAAGTGGGGCATGATCTCAAAGAGGAAATCTTTCTCGGACGGAGGTCCCCAGCCCAAGAATAAAGAGGCAAGGAGACCACGTAGACCTGCACAATTGCCTGCCGTGACTATGACCACGATGCCTCAGACCACTTTCCAGATGGTCTCTCAACAACTGGTAGCCCAGTCGCCAGTGTTTAACCCCAACTTTGAGAGGCAGTCGACTTCCTTTCGCCCTAGTCAGAAAGCAAAAGGCCATAAGAGAAGTTCGCCTGGAGGTAACTCCTCTCTGGGCCGAGGAGGACGCGGTCACGGAAACAAATCCACAGGACCCCCCATGCAAAGAGGGGCTCCAGGTAGGAAGCAGACTGTATCACTTTCGGGATCGCTGGACCTTTGATCCCTGGGCCCACACCCTAATAATGAATGGACTCGTGTGGAAATGGAACAGAACTCGACCCCGTTTTTCAGAATTCTTCCAACACTCCACCCCTTCGTTAGAAGAATGTACTTCAGAACTCTTGAACAAGAAGGTAATAAGGAAAGCGAAGTCCATCAAATTCCAGGGAAGGCTGTTTTGTGTTCCCAAGAAAGACTCAGACAAACTCAAAGTTATTCTAGACTTGTCTTCACTCAAGTTCATCGAGAACAACAAGTTCCGGATTCTTACTTTGCAACACATAAGGACCCTTATACCAGAAGGGGTGTACACAGTCTTAATAAACCCACTAGATGCTTACTGGCATCTTCCAGTGAGTCGCCCTTTCTCCTCCTACCTAGGATTCAAGCTAATGCCCTTCGGACTGAACACAGCCCCAAGGATATTCACGAAGCCGGCAGACACAATCGTCCAGCAGCTACACTCCGAATGAGTTCAAGTAGTAGCATATCTAGACGATTGGCTGGTATGGGCAGCATCCAAGACTACATGTCTACAGGCAGCCAACAAGGTGATCCAGTTCCTGGAACACCTGGGCTTCAAGATCAATCGCAAGAAGTCTCGCCTTCCTCCAGCTCAGAAGTTCCAATGGCTGGGAATCCAATGGGACTTAAAGTCACACCACCTCTCCATTCCATCCAAGAAGAGAAGAGAGAGAGAGAGGGATCTGTCAAGAGACTAATCCGTCAGAAGAGGATTTCAAGACACCAACAAGAAAGAGTATTGGGCTCTCTCCAGTTTGCAGCAGTGACAGACCCGGTGCTAAAAGCACATCTAAAAGATGCGTCCCGAGTCTGGAGAAGATACGCATCAAACGCTCGAAGGGATCAACCAAGGTTGACCCCGACCCTGTTGCGCACGCAGTCAAGGCCATGGTCAACAGCCAAGAGCCTAGCACGAACAGTTCCCCTGCAACCACCACAACTATCATTGGTGATACACACGGACGCCTCCTCGGAAGGATGGGGAGGCCATTCTCATGAGAGAAAAGTGCAAGGGAATTGGTCGCACCAGTTCAAAACCTTTCATATCAACGTTTTGGAAGCTCTGGTAGTTTTCCTGACGTTGAAGAAACCATCCCCTCGCAGAACAATCCACATCAGATTGGTCCTGGACAATGAAGTGATAGTGAAATGTCTAAATCGACAAGGCTTGACATCGCCTCACATCAACCATGTGATATTAGTCACCTTCTACCTGGCAAGGAAGAAGGGATGGCAACTATCAGCAGTTCACCTACAAGGGTTCCGCAACGTGACGACGGACGCTCTATACAGGCAAAAGCCCATAGAGACAGAATGGTCCCTAGACACACTCATTCTCTTTCACCTCGGAAAAAGTCCTGGAACTGCAGACCGACCTCTTCGCAATGAGCGACAACAAGAAACTACCTTGTTACCTAACCCCTTATATGGACCCTCAAGCAGACGTGATGGACACCATGTCCCTCGACTGGAACAGGTGGAATCGCATTTATCTGTTTCCACCAAACAATCTCCTGCTAAGAGTCCTTGACAAGCTAAGATCCTTCAGAGGGACAGGAACAGTAGTGGCCCAAAAGCAATTAGTTCCCTCTAGTTCTAGAATTGAAACTGAAGCTGTTTCCTCTGCCGGCCCCAGTATTATCCCAACTGGCCCAGAAGTCGACTGTCTACACTTCATCCTCGAGAACCAACAACCTATATCTCATGATTTTCTCGCCCCAGCTGCGAACAAAAAGTTTGGAATCTCGAAGGATAAAGTTGACTTCATCGAAGAGTATAAGTCAAGTTCAACTAGGAGACAATATAAATCGTCATGGAAGAAATGGGTTTCCTTTGTGAAAACAAGGAAACCGACAGAAATATCAATAGATTTCTGTCTCGCATTCTTCATATTCCTACACGAACAAGGCCTGGCTTCTACTACGATTACCTCGTGTAAGTTGACCCTGGCTAGACCACTTCTGTACGCCTTTGGAGTGGACCTCTCTAGTGAAATCTTTAATAAGATCCCAAAAGCATGCGCTAGACTCAAGTCAGCAACCCCACCAAAGCCCATCACGTGGTCTTTGGACAAAGTCTTGCACTATGCTTCGAACCTAAACAATGAGAATTGCACTCTAAAGGATATAACACAGAAAGTAATTTTTCTGTTTGCAATAGCCTCAGGGGCTAGAGTTAGTGAAATAGTGGCCTTATCTAAAAACGAAGGCCATATTCAGTTCCTAGACACAGGAGAACTGAACCTCTTTTCTGATCCTGCCTGTCTTGCCAAGAATGAGCTACCCACTAAGAGGTGGGGTCCTTGGAGAATCTGCCCACTGAAGGAAGATACCTCTCTGTGCCCAGTAGTGTCTTAAGGTCTATCTTCGAAGAACTTCAGACTTCAAGGTAGGACAGCTCTTCAGAGGCAAAACCTCAGGATCAAACCTATCCCTAAGATAACTGAGAGCAAAGCTCACTTACTTTATTCGCAGAGCGGATCCTGACCATACACCCGCAGGTCATGATCCAAGGAAAGTTGCTTCCTCGTTGAACTTCTTTCAACATATGGACTTTGAAAGACTCCGCTCATACACTGGGTGGAGATCATCCAAGGTCTTCTACAAACACTAAGTGAAGCAAGTACATGAAATAAAACATTTTGTGGTGGCGGCGGGTAGTGTCATAAAACCCGACGTCTAGTGCTGCGATGAACAGTGAACTGTTTTGGGACTTTACACTGCATCGGGTGCATGGGTACACTTACCTTTTAGTGCAAATCACAACAATGATTAACACACTGTTCCATATAGGTGCATATCTGACCAATAACACCAGTGCCAAGTGAACGTTTGCGTCACAGTGTTTATGCATTCCCAAAATCTGTACGAGTCAGACAGATTTGGTTTCACATCTTCATTGAGTGGCATTATTCCGATAATGAAATTACATATTTTTTCTACAAGAGAAAATTTGGACCCTGCTGGATCAGATTCATACTCAATTGTAACTACATTTGATAATCCAGTTGCAAAGTAAAAATACTAAACGTATTTGCGTCTTATTACTGCTATCTCTGTTACAGACAAATAAAACATGCTAGAGTTTTAATTAAGCCCTAGAAGGGCCCAGAACTTGAAATCAGAATACAGATTTCCAAGACAAGTGAAAGGTAATCTCTAAAGTTTTACCTTCCGGTCTTACGGAAATTCAAACCTTGAATCCTTATTGTCGATGTCGACACTTTCCCTGCAGGGGGCAGAAAGCACTAAACCAGTTCCAGGCTTAGTGGAAATGACAGTCAACTGGAATTTCACATACAGGTCTAGCAGACCAGATAAGGAAATCCATTCAAGGTGGAAGGCACATACACAAACCCACAGCTATAGTAATTTCAAGTTAATTCTCTAGTGTGCTTCCATCAGGACGACGGCCTGAGCCCCAAAAAACGAAAAATCTATTGTTGGGTGAGAGTGCCATGTCGTCCTGATGGACCCACCCTTTTGCTGACCCCTTCCAAAATTACTCTATCTGCGGCCATTTCTACTTAACGACAAGAAAAGGAATGGCGTTGTAGTAGTAATAGGGAAGGAGGTCCACCGGGTACCTAGATTGACACCCCACTTCTTTCACCACTCTTCCCCCTTACATCAAAGAGTTAAATCTATTTGGGGTGAAGAATGCTATGTGTCGTATCTAAAAATACGTCCCCTGATATTATGCGACATCCTTAATTGGATACTCGCGCCAGGAGTTAGAATCCTGGAGACCTTCGGTTTATTTCTCTGGGAGTATCACTGTAGCAAATATCCCTTAGAAGGCTACCTAAAGGAACCCTTCCATTAGGACGACATGGCGCACTCACCCAAAAATAGGTTTTTTGCTTTGCTCAAAATCCGTTCTCTCAACACACTGTAGATGATCTCTCCATATCATTTGCTGGAGCTAGAATGGCAGTGGTTGAGAGAAAACTAAAACTCTATTGGCAAGATTATTCAGTGGGCTGATATGAAGGGGTTTAAGTTTTCAACAAGCGAAACTACTTTTGACCATTTCTGTCATATTCGGAGAGTATATCCAGACCCGGATACATACATCAAAGGTCAATGTATCCCATGTGTAAGGGAAGCTAAATTTTTAGAATTGATATTTGATTGTAGGCTGACATGTGTTCCTCACTTAAAGGCAATTAAAGCTAAATGTCTTGAGGCTCTGAATCTTTTAAAAGTACTGGCCCATACATCATGGGAGCAGACCGCAAAACTATTTTGAAATCATACGTCCTTAATTTTTTCAAAAATTAGTTATGGGGGGGGGGGTGGATATACTCCTCAGCACATTAAGTGTATTAAAGATATTAGATTCTATACATCATGCTGGTATTACATTGTCCACAGGGGCGTTTAGTGCTTCTCTTATCCAAAGTCTCCTTGTTGATGCTGGAGAAGGACCTATAGATATTTACTGAAAGTCTTCTATTGTTCGGTATTAGTTTAGGTTGCAAAGAACTCCTAATTCTTTAGCCTGTTAGACTGCAAATTTTGTAAGGCCTTGTAGATATTTTGAGTTACACCCAGAATCTCATCAACCATACGGTTTTCGGGTAAATCAATTAATAGTCAGTCTTGATATAGCAAGAAATAGAGTTCTTCCATTCAAGATATCTCCAACCCCTCCCCTCCATGGAAATTACCAGAAATATATTTTGTTTATTTTATTAATATAAAAAAGAACATGACTAAATTTGAAGCCAGGTCTCTCTTTATGGAATATAGTATGTAGAACATAAGGATCAACTTATATGTACTAATGGCTCCAAATCTGATGCTGGCCTTGGATTTGGAGTATAGTCATCCTTTTAACTGTAGAGGTGCACTTCCTCTAACATCTTTCATATTTACTGTCAATTATATGGCATAATAACAGCTATTGAGAAAATAGCCTTAAAAGATAAGGGCAATTTTACCATTTTCAGTGATGCAAGAAATGTCCTACAAGCTTTAGAAGGTTTTAATTCCAGTAACTCTTTAGTTTTAAAGATTTTAGAGTGGCTTTTAATTATTGGCCTGAAAGGTATAATGTTCAATTTTGCTGGGTTCCGGCCATGTAGGGGGGTCTGGAAATGAGGAGGCAGATTCACTGGCACAGAATGCTGCAGCTGAGTTACTACCAAGAAGGTATACCATTCCCTGTAATGATTTTTTACTTACTATTAAGAATTTTATTTTTGATAATTGGCAAGAGCATTGGGATGGTTTTTTTAAAAATATTAGAGAAATAAGTAATGTTATATCCCCTTGGTGGTATAATGGGATGCCCTGAAAGTCGGAGGCATCTGTTTGTCGTCTCAGCATTGGTCACACTCGGATGACACCTGAGTTTCTGCTGGCTGGCCAACACCAGTCATATTGCGATGACTGTTTGATACCCTTGACAGTGAGGCATTTATTGATTGAAAGCCTCACCTATAGCACTGATAGAAATCGATATATGTGTGAGGTTCAAGGTGAGGATGGCAGGTTCATCCTTGCCAAGATTCTTGAACATGTGTCATACAATGATAGCAGCATTTTTATAATTATTTCAAAAGCAGGTCTCCTGAAAGGTATTTACCTTTTATAACATATTTACTTTTATAGTTAAAATTGAATATTTTTTTTCATTATTTATAATAAACGATAGCGGCACCAATGACCTTCGATGTCAGGATGCCAGAAAATTTCAAATCATTCATTCATTATCCTCCCAGAACTTCGGCCCAACCCGGACTACTATGGGTGAGAGCAAGAAGGTGGAAAACTATTTTGACCTTGAGGACGACTACTTACCTAGAGCTGCTAGCCTGAAATTAACAGAAGCAGAGCATAAATAGTCGGAACATACCTTCAAGTAGGTCTTGGCCTGTATGAGAGCCATGAACATCTTGTCAGATCCATTGACAGCCCCTCAAGATGGCAAAGACACAGTTCTTGACCATGTTTATGGTATTGAGACCTCTAGGGGCCAGTGCAGCTTTGCTTTGGTCCAAGGGGTTGAAGAGTGCCCGGAAGAAGGTAATCTACCAGGTTACCTGCTCCTCCAGCTACTTCCAAGTAGGCTCCTCCTTGAAACTCCTCTTGGTGCCTTTTGTGCAGCAGGGGAGGTATTACAAGGTTATCAACGAGCCTCTTCCAGTCCTGCCCCTAGATCACTCCATAGAGGCATTAACCAGAGTAGTTCCCTTCAAGAGACTGTGAGGACTCTCAGTCTCCCTCTCAGCTTCAGATATCACCAACAAGTGAAGGTCATGAAGTATGCCCTGCAGGCTACTTTGTGGCTGGACTTGTGGTTTGGGTCTGTGAGACACCTGATGAGTACTAAGGACTGGTTACAGTGGTCCATCAGGAGGTCGATGTAGTCCTTTTTATTGCCTGGTACAGTACGGTCCCAAATTATGCGATTCCCCATTTATGCAGTTCCTAGTTTTCAAAAAAGGGATTTTGACGAAGGAAAAATCTATTTCTGGGCGAGAGACCTGTGCCGCCCAGTGAAATGCTCCTTGAAGCACCATTTCTATGGTATATAACTGCTATATATTACCAGAGAAAAATTGCATAGGAATGCCAGGTTGAACCCAGCTCGCTCACCTATATAAGGTGTCGGTATATTACTGGGGCGAGATAAATCATAACCAGAGGCCTCACACCAATTTAGAGATTTCCTCTTCAAAATCCCTGAAACAGCGAGGTGCCGTTCAACATCTATGCTGCGTAAGCTACTTCTACCAACCCAACCCACGCTAGTAAACTCACTCACTATAGCACCCCAAGTTTGGGGCCCAAGCAGGGAGGGATTTCGAGGGTGGGTTCACTGGGCGGCACGGGTCTCTCGCCCAAAAATAGATTTTTCCTTCGTCAAAATCCCTTTTCTGGGCTCAACCTGTGCCGCCCAGTGAAATAGTACAAGAGAAATGATCCCAAACTTGGAAATAACCTGAGAGGAAAACAATTAAAGACATGGTAACATCAAATGGTTTACTCAATAAACGTATATAAGAATAGAGGTATACCCTCTCTAATATTGAAAAGTAATAAAGATAACATGAAATCACTCTCTTAAGGAGGGATGACAGAGACAGCTAGGTATTAGCAGTCACAGGATAAAATCTGAATTACAACATGATTGAAAAGGTAACATGAGTGGAAACAACAAAAACAATTCGTGGAAGAAGAGCAATTGATATAATAAAATGTTGCACTGTACTGGTATAGCTCAGGTAAAACAAAACCAAAAACCAAGGTAGGAACTGTAAGTAAGGCAGTTAAGAGGAAGAAGATAGCAAGACATGGTTAGTTAAGACTCAGCATGTTCATATGGAACCACATTCTCCGCTGCTACTGTAGTGAATTTAAGAGGTTTTAAATAGCGTCGCTTAAATACTACATGGTTGATGTTGCCTGACTTGGAACCTCCTCTGTTTATGCAGCGGACTATGACTTCGCTGTCGAGAACCAGTCTTATGTGTTTTTTCTTGGCTGGGGATAGTCGTTTCAGAGTTAGTAAGACCGCCATGGCTTCTAAGATATTGATGTGAAATTGTTGAAGCATCGTCGACCATAGTCCCTGAACCTTCCTGTGCTAGGAGTATCCTCCCCAGCCTGTCAAGGAGGCGTCTGTGTGGATAACGAGTTTTGGAGATGGGTATTGTAAGGGGACTGACTTTGCCAGGTTTTTGGCCTTTGTCCATGGCTGGAGTCTCCTCCTCAGAACTGGAGGAAGACGAGCTTTCTTGTCCCAATACCTTTCGTTCGCTCTGGAGCTCCAAACTCTGTTTGTCCTTCAGTCTGGCCTTCAGTAGGACATCTGTCACTGAGGCGAACTGTAAGGAGCCCAAGATCCTCTCCTGGCTCCTTCTGGACGTCAGCTTGTCCTTGAGAAAACGTTTCGTGCTCTTTGCTATTTCCGTTCTCTTGGCTTTGGGGAGACATAAGGTATGGGAGCGTAGATCCCACTGTAGTCCTAGCCACTGAAATTTGGGCTCTGGGACCAGCCGAGACTTCCCGAAGTTGATCTGGAACCCTAAGTGTTGTAGGACTTGAATTACTTTGTCTGTTGCCTTGAGACAGTCCTCGACGTTGTCTGACCAAATGAGCCAGTCGTCTAGGTATGCAGCTACCTGAATTTCTTGGGTTTGTAACTCCTGGATTACTGTTTCTGCCAACTTTGTGAAAATTCTGGGAGCAATATTAAGCCCGAATGGCATTACTTTGAACGTGTAGGCCTGGTTGCCTAGTTTGAATCCTAGGAATGAACGGAAGTGCCTTGCTATCGGAACGTGATACTGTAGTAGGCATCTGTAAGATCTATGGAGGTGGTGACGGCCCCACAGGGAAGTAAGGTCCGCACTTGAGAAACGGTTAGCATGCGGAACTTGTCGCATTGAATGAACAAGTTCATACGAGACAGATCGAGAATGACTCTTCGATTGTCTGAGCCTTTCTTTGGCACGCTGAACAAGCGACCTTGAAATCTCAAATGTTTTGCTTCTTTGATTGCGTTCTTTTGCAGAAGATCTTGAGCAAATAAAGTCAGCTCCTCCATTGGAAGTTGATGGAATCTGGTCGGTGGAAGGGGCCCTTCTATCCAACTCCACCCCAGACCTCTGGAAATTATGCTGAAGGCCCAATTACTGAACTTCCAACGGTGCCGGAATGCATAAAGCCTTCCCCCTACCTGAGAGCTTTCAATAGCTTGATGTGGATTTGCCTCCACGTCCTCCTCGTGATCCTCTGCCACGGTAGAAGGATTTTCCGCCACCTCTGTTGTGAAATGATCCCCTTGTTCCGGAACCTCTACCACGTTGGTAACCCTGAGAGGTACCCCGGGGTTCGTAGTTGGGGTTAAAGGCGGGGGAGGTGGCAAAGGAGGTGGAAGGCACCTGGCTCTGGGGAACCAACACATATTGTTGTTGGGGGTGGCCTTTGGAAGTGGAAGGTTGATTTCCCTGTGCCATCGGGATAGGCTGTACGACTGGAAGAGGTTGGCAGTATTGAGAAGAGTGGTACGGGCGTAGCCTCTTCCTGCCTCGAGATTGAACGCTTGGCTGTTCAAACTTTCGTTTGGGCATGAGGCCCCAGCGAACCTTGAGGCTCTGATTAACCCTAGCCGCTTCTGCAAGGACCTTATTCACTAGGTCTTCCGGGAACAAGTCCGGACCCCAGAAGTTTATTCGGCTCATGCCGAATGGTAGCTTCAGCTAGCACATGCCTACGGCAACTGCGTCTAGCTACTAGAAAGTCGTAGGCACATGACAAAAGTGATTGAAGTAAAGACTTCTTTAGAACTTTAAAAACCGACTCCTCTTCGTATGTGAGAGAGAGCACCTCTGCCATTGTCCCGGAATTAAGAGTTCTACTAAACCTGGTCCGGGTTTCAAACTCAAGACGGATTAAGGATTCCGGGAGCCTCGGGAGTTTCTCGCTGAACTGTGTCAAAGCACAGTCAGCCGCTAGTTTACCAGAAGTAAAAGTGGCCTGAATATTGTGCCAGCACTCGTTGTCTGACGGGAGCAAGAGAGATGTTGGGTCTGTCTCTCGTATTTGTGGCAATGGTTTGTCTTCGGCGACGGCCTGAAGAGCGAGCTCCATCATTTTTGTAATGCATGGAGTAGGGGTTTGCTCGTCCACAAGGAACATGGTATAGGAACTCCTGTGGGGGGTCAGCATAGTGTTGACACAATCCCATTCGCCCAAGGTTCGAACCCAAGTAGATTGGGCTTGCTCCTTGGGATAAATAACGGTCTCTTTTGGGACCTTGTCCAATCTAACAAGAGCCTCCTTGGTCAGCCGGGCGAAGCTGGGGAAAGGGAATTTAAGACCGGGAGGGAAGAATTCAAAATCGTCGACCGGCCGGGTGCCACAACCTTCGATGGTCAACATGCCATCAGTGTAGGGAGAGTGCAAGGCCATTCTCCAAGGATTATTTTTAGTGAAAGGTGGTAGCTTAGAGGTGTTCGGGATGATGAATTGTTGCTGCTGTGGCAACCCCTGTCTCATGAGGCCCTCCATGAGACCCTCTTGGGTCTGCAGCCTGCCCGTGATGGAAGACATCATTGAGCCAATCTGCGTCAGCAGTTTAGATGAAAATTCCTCCGGGTCGAAGGACGGCGGAACAGGTACGTAGGGTTTCTGCGCTCCCGGGTCGTGAGAGGGAGGGGAGGCAACAGCGGAGTCTTTGGGGACTCTAGAGCGAGAAACCTTTACAGACTTCGAAGACTTCGGAGATTTAGAAACCTTCCGAGTCTAAAGCAAAGGCCTCTTCTAAGACTTTATTTAGGGGGAACCGGGCGGGATTTGGTAACAGACCCGTGGTCCCCCGGGAAACCCTGAAAAGGAGTATTAGAGGATGTAGAGAAAGACGGGCTAAGGAGAGGAATCTTAGCCCGAAACCCACCTGCCTCACCTACCTCCCTACCTGGTTCTGGCTCATCAAAAGCCATAGGTTCCACGTCCAGGTTCATAGCGGCAACGTCGTCAGTGATAGGGTCGTTGGAAGGTCCTAAATCCATAGGGAGGCCGATCATTGCGTTAATATCGGCTATGATGGGGGCCGCGACATCCCTAGAAACTGCTGCCGATGATTTAGCATTCGGGTATACCAGGTTGCAATACTCCTCCGATAGTACATAAGGCTGCTTTGCCTTTACGTTTCGAGCAAAGCCACCTACCTAGACTTTCAGGGTTGTCCGGGCTGAAGTCTTAGCAGACTGGGAGCTCTGAAAGAATATACTTCGTTAAGGATAAAAATCCGGAGGAGTAAGGATATAGTAATTATCAAGGAATGAATCGATCAAAATTGAAAGAAAACAGACATGGAAATAAAGGTTAAACCATGCCTAAGGTTGGATCGAAACCGAGAGATACTCACCGAATCAGAGGAGAGGGTGGAGATCAACTCATTGCATATGAGGCAGTTGTCCAGGCGCCAAACCACCATTCCATCCACCTGGACACCACAGTCGGCATGGGACCTACACACTTCGTGGCTGCAGGGTTGCTGGAGAACGGCTGCGCAGGCTGTCATTTGGCAACGGACCATCTGTAATAGGAATGATCCATGAGTACCCCATAATAGATATCTTACAAAGGAACCCGGGGGGTCCGGGAATTAAAATTAATTCAGCATGCACTTTGGCATATAGGATCATGGTATGTAAGCTTAACCCTGGATAGGTACGCTCCTCGGACACCCCTTTAAGGGTATACTCGGACGCGCTCGACCCCGACGCCAAAAAAAATTCTTGAAAAATCAGTTTTTGCAGTAACCTCATTTTTTCTTTTGCCAAAAAAAACTTCAATGAATGCTTAAAACAACTGTAAAGATAAATACTACTCATCTGCAGAAAAACTATTTATTATGAATATTTTAAAAAATTAAGTAGAAAAAAAAGACCTTACATAAAAATTCATAAAAAAAAGTATATACATATATACACAAATCCTTTTAGGAATTGTTTCTTGAATGTTTAGGACACATCTTGATGTATTTTGGATGAAGTCAGACCCATGGAGGTGAAGATCTGAAATGAGAAAAAAAGGGTAACTTTTTTTGGCCAAAAAAATTTGTCCAAATTTCATGAATTTTTTTGGGTACCCAAATGAAATAGGAAGTGGCTAATTTTTTTAGGGAATAAACATATGTTATCCTAAAATAGAAATCTGTAAAAAAATCTTCATTATTTTGTAAATTACATTTATATCAGGTGCCATATCTAAAGGTAATTTTTTGAGTACTTAGAAATTTCGTAAAAAAATACATATATTTAATATATAATATGATATTTATGCAGGTAAAAATATACCAAAATATCACAAATTCTATAGGGAACAAGAATATATATATATAGGGCAACTTACGCTTTGGATATGTCCACAAAATGGCCGCCAACAATACTGACTCAGACTCCCTAATCTGCCACTTGAAATGTAGGAAGGGTATGTCAATTTCAAGGTGTTATTTACTAATCTAATTATTCTTGGATATGCATAAAAATTGTATGGTGGGTTGCTGGATAATTGTCGATTATTTTACGACTATAAAATTAAAATTGACACAAAAAAAAATTTTTGAAGGGAAATAAAATCGAAAAAAAAAATAAAAAATTTAAAACAATATAATATTTTAGCTAAAAAAATTTGATGATATTCAATCAAAAAAGAAGTAAACAAAATTTTCCGACAAATAAACATCTAGAGGAATCATTACTCTGTGATAGTTCCTTAGTACGTAGTAATTTTGAAAGAAATGGGAAAAAACGAAAAAGTGGCAATCGCAGGAAAATCGAACACATACTTATATATACACCATATCTGGCTAAAAATAAAGATAGGCATGGGTAGCCAGATCATCTAGAAACACTTTCCAACACTATAAAAATACAAGTTTTGCGACACTACTTGCCAATTCCTTACGGTAACATGACTAAGCAAAAAAATGCAAAACAAATAAAAAGGGGCACTCGCGGAAAAATGGCCAACATTCTGATATACGGCATTTCAGAAAAAAAAAATTCAGCCACGTACTAGGCAAACCATCAAGGCACATTTTCCGACAAATAAACATCTAAATGAATCATTACTCTGTGATAGTTCCTTAGTACGTAGTAATTTTGAAAGAAATGGGAAAAAACGAAAAAATGGCAATCACCGGAAAATCGAACACATACCTATATATACGCCATATCTGGCTAAAAAAAAGATAGGCATGGGTAGCCAGATCATCTAGAAACACTTTCCAACACTATAAAAATATAAGTTTTGCGACACTACTTGCCAATTCCTTACGGTAACATGACTAAGCAAAAAAATGCAAAACAAATAAAAAGGGGCACTCGCGGAAAAATGGCTAACATTCTAATATACGGCATTTCAGAAAAAAAAAAAATCAGCCACGTGCTAGGCAAACCATTAAGGCACATTTTCCGACAAATAAAAATCTAAATGAATCATTACTTTGTGATAGTTCTTTAGTACGTAGTAATTTTGAAAGAAATGGGAAAAAACGAAAAAATGGCAATCACAGGAAAATCGAACACATACCTATATATACGCCATATCTGGCTAAAAAAAAAGATAGGCATGGGTAGCCAGATCATCTAGAAACACTTTCCAACACTATAAAAATATAAGTTTTGCGACACTACTTGCCAATTCCTTACAGTAACATGACTAAGCAAAAAAATGCAAAACAAATAAAAAGGGGCACTCGTGGAAAAATGCCCAACATTCTAATATACGGCATCTCAGATAAAAAAAAAGACATGCACATGTTAGCCCAACCATCAAGGCACACTTTCTAACACATAAACATGAAAAAAAAATCAATAATATACGGCAATTCCTTACTACGTAGTAGATTTTTACAAATATTGAAAAAAAAACAGAAATTGGCAACCGCAGTTAAATACCCAATTTACCAATAACTACGTCGTATCTGACAAAAACAAAGTCACGCATGGGTAGCCAGATCATCTAGACACACTTTCCAACACTAAAAAAGCAAAAGTTTTACGACACTATTTGGCAATATCTTACGGAAAAATGATTTGCAAAAAAATGGAAAAAAAAATGAAAAAGGGGCACTCGCGGTAAAAGGCCCAACATTGTAATATACGGCATCTCAGATAAAAAAAAAAAGACATGCACGTGTTAGCCCAACCATCAAGGCACACTTTCTAACACATAAACATGAAAAAAAAATCAATAATATACGGCAATTCCTTACTACGTAGTAAATTTTTACAAATATTGAAAAAAAAAACAGAAATTGGCAACCGCAGTTAAATACCCAATATACCAATAACTACGTCGTATCTGACAAAAACAAAGTCACGCATGGGTAGCCAGATCATCTAGACACACTTTCCAACACTAAAAAAGCAAAAGTTTTACGACACTATTTGGCAATATCTTACGGAAAAATGACTTGTCAAAAAAAATGAAAAAAAAATGAAAAAGGGGCAGTCGCGGTAAAATGGTCCTCGTGGTGATGAACGACATTTTAACTAAAAAAAAAATCATGCACATGGTAGCCAAACAATCCACCAAGACTTTCCACAACTGATAACCTATACAAGTTGCACCATTCTACGACAATTTCATAATACGTAATAACTTTGATAATTATGCAAATTACCTTAGAAGGGTAAACTCGGTCGCGCTCGACCCCGACGCGTCTCAGAAATCGGGGAATGAGTACAGCTACAGCAATGCACATCTGGACACTACTAGAGCGTGTAGGGGAGACACCTACTGCAGGTCGATCACCCACAAATTCAGTCACGGGGGTGAGTCACGTGAGAAAAACCTCTTTTTTTTTTTTACGCCCGGGGTCGCGGACGACCCACCGTACCTTTCCAGGGTTAAGATATCTCAGAGGGACCGGGTAAGATAAGTCAGGGTACACTTGAATATAAGAAAAGAGAATATTTTTAATAGTTAAGATATCTCAGAGAGGTCCCGGGGGGGCCGGGTATTAAACTTAAGTCAGGATGCACTTAAATGTAGAATAATGATATGTAACAGTAATCCTAGAATATAAACCTCTGAGAAAAAATTTTAGTTCCGTATTATGATCATTTCAAAGTGAATTGTCCATGGCGAAAGATACAGTTTCCCGTCCATAATGTAGAAGAGTAGAGTCGTAATATTAAAATGAGTCCCGTCAGACCCGGCAAGCAGTTGCGGGGGGCCCGGAGGCCTAGCAATCTGTCGTAAGACATTCTCATTAAATTCAAACCTTCATAGCAAGATTCCCCAGTAACGGGAGAAAACAGGACAGTTCCGTGACACACGGGACGGATGGGAAAACGGTAGCACAAAGCACTCAATGTTAAACTGGTAAGAACTAATCATAAAGGAAATTCCGTAGGTTGCTGAACATACTTGTATCCTAACAAACACAATAACTCTCCATATCCGCTGGTAAGAATTAATCATAAAGGGAAGTTCCGTAGGTTGCGGAACATACTTGTATCCTAACAAACACAATAACACTCCATATCCAGGGTGTAATTTAAAATAATACGGATTCCGTCGAGTAGGGAAATAATAAAATTGCAACCCAGCCGAGCCTAGTTTTCTCTCCCCTCCGCTGATGGCCAATCAGGGCGGCGGGGAAGAAAACGGGAACGACCAGGTACATGTGTACTGGATGAAAACCCCGGGGGCAAGTCTCGCCACCCACTAGTGAGTCATAATAAATCCCCGTAGGGATGAGGGGGAGGGGAAGGTGGTGGGAGAACTGAGGTACGAGAAGACTCGGCCGTAGAGTTAAACCACACACACAATGAACAGTAGGGGAGGGACCCCTGGGTTGGGGGTGGGATAGTGGGGAAGCGAGAACAAGTCCGTGAGGGGGAACAAGGAGATCACGTGATAAAATAAGACAGCAATACCAACCTGTCCGATATAACTAAGTACATAAAAGCCTGGTTTGTAATCGGATACGGAACAAACAGAGATCATAACGGAACAGTAATAATGATCAACTAAATATCAAATAATGTAAGCATTGAACTGGAATAAGCATGCGTAAAACAAATCAGTAAGAGAGGGACGCAGGAGTTGGCAGGGGGGGTATGACGAGGAGCCTGTAGAGCGGGTGAGACGCTCTGATCAGGGGTACCAACTGAACCTACTGCGGATAGATGCCGTCAATAAGATGCTAATAACTGCCTCTCGTAATAAAATATCCGTGTCTCGAGAGTCCCACTCGAACTAAATAATGATACTAGATGGTAATCGTAGCATAAACAATGATAAATATTGAAACTGACAATAAATAAGGCATGAGTGAAACCAACTAGACTAAGCCCGAAGGCAGGCATGCCAACCGAGAACAAGCTATGATGAATAGATGATCTAAAATTAAACTGGATCTAAAAGATTCACAATAAAAATAGGTGTAATGGTGAAATAACTCCAAATAATTTTCGAAACAGATAACGATCAGTAATGAAACTCACATTGTGAAACGTGACGAACGAGCAAGGGAGGGGAGTGCGCCAAAAGACCTCGGACGGTCGGAACATCGAGACAATAACACTCGAATAATTAACAATAAAAGGCAATGCTACCTCCCAAAGCTCAAAACTCATAGATCTGGTACTTAACTTTGATGGGGAGACCTGAGAGTCCGACATCAGAGCGAAAAGCGGAGAAAACAGCAAAGAAACACAAGACAAAAAAAACGCGAGACGTATCCAGTACGGGTGCTATAATAGGAGTGAGTTCACTAGCGTGGGTTGGGTTGGTAGTAGTAGCTTACGCAGCATAGATGTTGAACTGCACCTTGCTGTTTCAGGGATTTTGAAGAGGAAATCTCTTAATTGGTGCGAGGTCTCTGGTTATGATTTATCTCGCCCTTGTAATATATCGACACCTTATATAGGTGAGCGAGCTGGGTTCAACCTGGCATTCCTATGCAATTTTTCTCTGGTAATATATAGCAGTTATATACCTTAGAAATGGTGCTTAAGGAGCATTTCAATGGGCGGCACAGGTTGAGCCCCGAAATAAGATTTTCTGTATGTGCGAAGCTGTTCAAAGTCTGTGAGTCAAGCACCACAAAATGTATCAAATATATTTTCCTTTCAAGTATAATGGTAGGCTTACGTATGGTGCCTGATAATAAATGTAACCAAACAATATTTACCTTACATTTTATTAACAGTTTCAGAATAAATAGCCTATTTGAGGAAAAATTTCATTTCATCAATGAAATCACATATTAGCCATGCAAGTCCACCTGACAAAATGTAAAGAGAGTTGTGATTGCATTAACAGAAACCTTCATTTTTATTTAACCTATAGATAATTTTAATGGTAGTGTTAATGATTGTACATTAATGGTAGTGTTAATGATTGTACATAGAAGCATGATTTTTGTTTAGGACAGTATATATAAAAGCCTAATTTTTTCCCTGTGGGTGTTCAAGGCTTTCACACATAGACAGGGCTCATTTAACGTTGATGAATTGCCTAACTTTTGGTGAAGAATCAGCAATAGTATTTATCATATATTTTAAACAGCATAGTTTTGCTTTACAAATATTTGTTTTTGTGTAGTGCATGGTATATAAAGGCTTTTTTTTTTTTCTCTCTCTCTCTCTCTCTCTCTCTCTCTCTCTCTCTCTCTCTCTCTCTCTCTCTCTCTCTCTCTCTGCTCACGCATGTGTGTGCCTGCAACAAAAAGAATCTTAGTTCACATTGGCAACCTAAGTTTAACAATAAGATTAACATGACACTTGTTAGTTGCGGTGAGCACTTCCTCGCTTCAGGTGGTACAAGAAGCAACAAGAAAACACAGCATTCAATTATACCAGCTGATTCTCTCTCTCTCTCTCTCTCTCTCTCTCTCTCTCTCTCTCTCTCTCTCTCTCTCTCTCTCTCTCTCTCTCTCTCTCTCTCTCTCTGACTTGCATATATAAGAAGAAACCAAAATCTTTGTTTCCTTGAAAAGTCAATTAAATAGGGCACCAAAAAATTATACCATGTATAAATCCATTTCAAATCATAGCTTGAAATGCTCCATCTGGTTTCATTACCAGACCACTGTTTTTAGGAGACATCATTGTATTCTAGAAAATTGCGATTATTTATAGATTTAATTATGTTTTGATAAAATGTTTTTGTTCTTTTGTTTTAAAATTCTGAAGTACTGTATTTTAACAGTCGAGTATTACTGCCACCTTTTTGTTTTACTTTGGGCTGTGATCAGATCAACTGATGTCTATGGTCGTTTGTTCAGATTTCCGGAATATACATCCGAGAGGGGACGATATGCGTTCATACAAATACAGTAACAGAGTATTGTTTATACTATTCCTTAACTTATTCAAAACATCTATATAGTTGATATTACATAAGCACCAATATGTTATAAACTATCATATTTTTCATTTAGTACATTTGTAGCCATTATTATTATCGCTCAGATTCATTCTCTCTCTCTCTCTCTCTCTCTCTCTCTCTCTCTCTCTCTCTCTCTCTCTCTCTCTCTCTCTCTCTCTCTCTCTCTCAAATTAAATTTTTATTTGTTTATAAAGTTTCAGTTAGGTACTAACTGACAAAGCTGGCAATATTAAAATTTCTCAATCAACCCAGGTGGATTATAGCAGTCATTTAGGGCACAATAAAGGTATTTGGGCAAAACGGAGAGTGTAAAACTTTTATCAGATAACTTTAAATAGTGTTTACTGTAATGGCTTATACATTTTACTGGATGTACTGTACACAAAAAAAATTTTCATAGATACAAAAATGTTTATTGTATAATACTATAGAAGATTGTGGGAAAAGGTAATGTAGATAGAGGGTGGTTTAATATTAGTATGGGGGAGGTTTATAAATGTTTAAAAGATAATTAAGTAATAAAATGAATAGGGTGTTACTACATTGCAGCTTTTCACCTATAGTATTATGGAGGGGCCTTGAGCTAATTATCAACAATAGATGTGGGAATACTGTATGGACCACTTAATGAGTATTGTGAGAGACTTGAGTGTTTTGTTAAAATCCTGTGGGCTAGCTGTGTAGCAGTAAATATTTTTGGCTTAGTTCAGTGGTTTGATCAAACTTTTTATAGCTAATTGATAATTAATGTTAATTTGATAGAAATACTGTATATTGAAATTTGGTTACTGGGTATCAAATGATTATTTTTTATTTCCAATTTCATCAGAGGCAGGGTGGTCAACAAGGAGTGTTTGGCTGCATTTGCTTTTCCTGGTTACTTAAAAAGAGTTATGATTAAAGAAGACACTTTGCCTGGCACACCGAAGTGTTCATCTTCTGTTATACAGGTTAGTATATTGTAGTATTGGCATTTATAGAGGCAAGATTTTGATTGATGTGCTGTACTATTATGTTTGATAACTGTAAATCATATAATTGATATTAATACCTGCTCAGGAACAACCCTAGTTGGAAAAATAGGATGCTATAAGCCCAAGGGCTCCAAGAAGGAAAATAGCCCAGCGTGGAAAGGAAATAAGGAAAAGCTACAAGAGGAGTTTAAGAACAGTAACAGCATTGTAATGAATATTTCATATATAAACTATAAAAACTTGAAAATAGCAGGAGGGTAGAATTTTCAAAATAACAAGACGATGAGAAACGAGATAAAATAGTGTGCCCGAGTACCATGGTCTTCCACTGTCTTGGGTTAGAGATCTCTTGCTTGAGGGTATCAAGCAAGAGATCTCTAACCCAGGACAGTGGAAGACCATGGTACAGAGGCTATGGCTTTAACTAAACTGTGCATGAATCATATTTTAATTAATCTAACTTGAGAATCATGTGCTGTTCATTCTATCAATGGAATATCAAGTCTGATAAAAAAAAATAAAGAATTGTACCAAGATGTGTGCAAAGTCTTTGTTCCCTTAAAGATGCGGAAGAGGAATACATATTGGTAAATAAACAGTTACCTTCTGGATACCTCATTTTTCTTTTGGAGGACGATATTAGAATGTATGGCTTTAGAGGTTGATATATCATATCGACTAATGTATTTTATATGTTTATATATTTGTATACACACACACACACACATATATATATATATATATATATATATATATATATATATATATATATATATATATATATGTCGTCGTCGGCGCCCACTCGTGTCCGAGTATTGGGTTCTGTCGTTAGCCATCAGCCTCTTATCTATGGGGTGGGTGCTTGTGTCTGATGTGGCTGTTAAGTCCTAGTCTGTGGTGGAAGAGTCGCGGACAGTGTTCACAAGGGAGGGTAGGTGGTGGGCGGGGCTGTTCTAATCGCTCTCTCCTTCTTCTTCTCCTGGCCTCCTCATTTTGTCTCCTCCTCTCCTCGAAGTCCACGGTGCCATGGTGTACTGTACTCCTCCAGGTTTTCCTGTCCCTGGCTGTTTCTTCCCATGAGGAAGGAGCGATGTCAGTTAGAGCCAAGGTGCGCTTTAGTTGATCTTTATAGCGCATTTTGTGGGCTCCTCGTGGTCTGGTGCCCTGGGTCAGTTCTCCGTAGAATATTTTCTTTGGGAGCCTAGATGGATCCATCCTATGCACGTGTCCTATCCAGCGGAGGCGGTGGTGGATGATGGTGGCCTCCACGCTGGTCAGCGAGGCACGTTCTAAGACTTATATGTTGGTGGTGTGGCTCTCCCAGGGGATTTTCAAGATCTGCCTCAGTTTCATTTGTTGGAAGCGTTCTAGGTTTTTAATATCGTTTCTATATAGCGTCCATGTTTCACATGCATACAGGAGCGTGGAGAGGACTACTGCCCTGAACACCATTATTTTGGTGGTCATTGTCAGTGCGTGGTTGTTAAATACGCGGCAGTTGAGTCGGCCAAAGGCGGAGTGGGCTGCCCTGATCCTGTTCTCCACGTCCTTTTTGCTTGTGGGAGCTGATGTTAGGATGCTCCCTAGGTAGGAGAACTGGTCCTCCTGTTCTAACGGTTGGTCATTCACTGTGGTATTGAAGTTTGAGAGCATCAGTCCTGGTGGATGTTGGACGAGGGTCTTGGTTTTATCTGTGTTGACTTGCATCCCAAAACGTTCGTAGGCAGAGTTGTATGCATCAGCTAACGACTGCAGGTCCTCTGCCGTCTGACCTGGGGTGGCAATGTCGTCAGCATACTGCAGTTCTCGCACTGCACACAAGGTGGTCTTGGTTCTGGCGCGGAGTCTGGTGAGGTTGAAAGCGCCTCCATCCATGCGGAAACGTAGGTCGACTGAGGGTGTGTCTGGGGGAATCTCGTTGAGCATTGCTGCGGTGTATAGCGAGAAACACGTTGGGGCCAGAACACAGCCCTGCTTCAGGCCGCCGTTGATGGGGAATGGGTCTGAAAGAGAGTTCTGGTGGCAGACTCTCCCAACCATTCCGTCATGGAGGGCACGCACCAGCTTGACAAAATCGGGTGGGCAGCCATATCTTTTGAGGACTAGCATCTCGTATTTTGATTGGTGGTAGGAAGACAGTCTCCCAATTGGGGATGTCGAGGGGGGGTCGAGTAATACCTAAGGTAGGGAATGTCGCTATTGGCTCAAGAGAGTGGTGTGATTATTTCATGGTAACATAAAAGGACTGAAATAGCTCTTACATATTCAGAAATAAAGGCGAGAATCCCAAAAATTTTATTGGTTGGTTGAAGACAGGAGGGAGAGATGCTAATATTAGGGAGAGGAGATTTAGTGAAATTTACCCAAGTATAAACCCCTGTGATATACAACCATGTGCTATACTCTTTTGTAGCTTATAAAAATTATTATAATAATGATAATAATATTAATAATCATTATAAGGATAATAGTAATGGAGATGACAGTATCCTGACATTACCGTGTGTATTACCAGGTATGTTTTCACGTAGATTGACGTCAAAGAAGTGAAGTGGTTAAACTAAATTTACTTTTATTACACAGACAAATAAGTTCAATAACAGTATGGGTTGGTGAAAGTAACTCATAAGCATCTAAAATACCAGCCAGGAAATCCATTAAGTCATGAACAGGCACCTTGGTAAACAACGAAGTAACACCAAGGTAACTAATCTGTGGTTAGATGCTAAGGATCTATTTCAACCTTAAATAATAAAATTCAGTTGATGTTTGCAACAAATTATAAAATGTTAACTCAAATTCTGAACATAGATTACCTAGTTTTGATGTTTCCTCTTTGTTTACCAAGGTGCCTGTTGATGATTTATTGTATTTCTGTCAGACATCTTAGATGCTTATGTGTTACTTTCACCAATCCATACTATTATTGAACTTTTAATCTAGATGAAATTCTTCAGTGTGGTCCTCCCATATTGTTTATTTTGACAATGATTTTGGATATTTATTTAAAAAAAAAAAACTTAATCTCTATGAATTTGTTTCAATCATTAAGGGGGCTGTCTGGAATGCCAATATATAGGGGTATAGGAAGAAAAAAAATATCCTGAAAAGATTCACGAGCTTCATATGTCAATGGAGAATGCGTATACGAAATATTTTGTCAAAATTCCTCTTACTTTCATTAGTGACAGGGTAATTAGTACAAGTAACTCGATAAATCATTAACATTGTTCACTACAAGAAAATGTAATAATTCTTCTGCTATTGTACATTTTGATAATCATTACATTTCATGTAAAAGAAATTGTGAGCAATGGCATCTATATAACTTTCACGAGTTGCAGACGATGTATTACAAGGTAAATTACACCATTTGCCCTTCAGTCCTACCACAAACCTCAGAGAGAGTACTTGCCTGAGTTTGACCTCTGACATTCACTCATTTTTTCGTTTGTTTTTCTCTTTCAGCAAGAATTTTATCATTTTAAAGAGGAAAAGACAATTCCAACACCTTGCTAACATAAGAAAGAAGAAAATTCTCTCTATTAAGAGTTCAGAAGAGGGTAATATCAGTAGAGAGAGAGAGAGAGAGGAGAGAGGAGAGAGGAGAGAGAGAGAGAGAGAGAGAGAGAGAGAGAGAGAGAGAGAGAGAGTGTGTGTGTTTGCTGTCGTTCATATACTGAACTTATACAGGGTTTCAAATCTACTGGTGAAAGGGAACAAATACTTCATTTTACTCCTAATTGGGTATTCGGTAGATTTTAGTAGTCAATCGTAGCTATAGAAAAGTTAAACGTTCAATCTATGGCTCTTGTATTTCCGGGGAAGTAGTGAATGTAAAAGTATATTGGAAAAGTTGAAAAGTATGAGGTATGAATAATTACATAAATAATATGAGAGAGAGAGAGAGAGAGAGAGAGAGAGAGAGAGAGAGAGAGAGAGAGAGAGAGAGAGAGAGAGAGAGAGAGAGAGAGAGAGAGAGAGAGAGGGAGAGAGAGAGGGAGAGAGAGAGAGAGGGAGAGAGAGGGAGGGAGGGAGGGAGGGAGGGAGGGAGGGAGGGGAGAGGAGAGAGAGAGAGAGAGAGAGAGAGAGAGAGAGAGAGAGAGAGAGAGAGAGAGAGAGAGAGAGAGAGAGAGACTGGAACCTTGACATACGATTGCCCTAATATACGAATGTTTTGAGATATAACAGAAAATTTTTGAAAAAATATGCTTTGATATACAACGAAATATTTGAGATACAATTTTGCCATGTGATAGTTTTATAGGTGACCGATAGATGGCGTTCGGTCTGTTTGTTTGTTGTTGCTGCATCCTTAACACTTCGTTGTGTAGTTCGTTGTATTTCTGCCTATTTTTCATGTTATTTTGTCTTTTATTATTTACCATAGGTCCCAAAGCTACAGACAAAGCAGGTGATAAGAGAAAAGTCAAGAAAATTATCTCAAAAATGCAATAATGCTTCCAAAACGAAATAGAATATTTAGTGAGAGAAATATGAATGATCTCTCTCTCTCTCTGCCCCCATATACCAAAGGCACTTCCCCCAATTTTGGGGGGTAGCCAACATCAACAAAGAAACAAAACAAAAAGCAAAACAAAAAGGGGACCTCTACTCTCTACGTTCCTCCAGCCTAACCAGGGACTCAGCCGAGTTCAGCTGGTACTGCTAGGGTGCCACAGCCCAACCTCCCACATTATCCACCACAGATGAAGCTTCATACTGCTGAATCCCCTACTGCTGCTACCTCCGCGGTCATCTAAGGCACGGGAGGAAGCAGCAGGGCCTTCCGGAACTGCGTCACAATCGCTCGCCATTCATTCCTATTTCTAGCACGCTCTCTTGCCTCTCTCACATCTATCCTCCTATCACCCAGAGCTTTCTTCACACCATCCATCCACCCAAACCTTGGCCTTCCTCTTGTACTCCTCCCATCAACTCTTGCATTCATCATCTTCTTTAGCAGACAGCCATTTTCCATTCTCTCAACATGGCCAAACCACCTCAACACATTCATATCCACTCTAGCCGCTAACTCATTTCTTACACCCGTTCTCACCCTCACCACTTCGTTCCTAACCCTATCTACTCGAGATACACCAGCCATACTCCTTAGACACTTCATCTCAAACACATTCAATTTCTGTCTCTCCATCACTTTCATTCCCCACAACTCCGATCCATACATCACAGTTGGTACAATCACTTTCTCATATAGAACTCTCTTTACATTCATGCCCAACCCTCTATTTTTTACTACTCCCTTAACTGCCCCCAACACTTTGCATCCTTCATTCACTCTCTGACGTACATCTGCTTCCACTCCACCATTTGCTGCAACAACAGACCCCAAGTACTTAAACTGATCCACCTCCTCAAGTAACTCTCCATTCAACATGACATTCAACCTTGCACCACCTTCCCTTCTCGTACATCTCATAACCTTACTCTTACCCACATTAACTCTCAACTTCCTTCTCTCACACACCCTTCCAAATTCTGTCACTAGTCGGTCAAGCTTCTCTTCTGTGTCTGCTACCAGTACAGTATCATCCGCAAACAACAACTGATTTACCTCCCATTCATGATCATTCTCGCCTACCAGTTTTAATCCTCGTCCAAGCACTCGAGCATTCACCTCTCTCACCACTCCATCAACATACAAGTTAAACAACCACGGCGACATCACACATCCCTGTCTCAGCCCCACTCTCACCGGAAACCAATTGCTCACTTCATTTCCTATTCTAACACATGCTTTACTACCTTTGTAGAAACTTTTCACTGCTTGCAACAACCTTCCACCAACTCCATATAACCTCATCACATTCCACATTGCTTCCCTATCAACTCTATCATATGCTTTCTCCAGATCCATAAACGCAACATACACCTCCTTACCTTTTGCTAAATATTTCTCGCATATCTGCCTAACTGTAAAAATCTGATTCATACAACCCCTACCTCTTCTAAAACCACCCTGTACTTCCAAGATTGCATTCTCTGTTTTATCCTTAATCCTATTAATCATTACTCTACCATACACTTTTTCAACTACACTCAACAAACTAATACCTCTTGAATTACAACACTCATGCACATCTCCCTTACCCTTATATAGTGGTACAATACACACACAAACCCAATCTACTGGTACCATTGACAACACAAAACACATATTAAACAATCTCACCAACCATTCAAGTACAGTCACACCCCTTTCCTTCAACATTTCAGCTTTCACACCATCCATACCAGATGCTTTTCCTACTCTTGTTTCATCTAGTGCTCTCCTCACTTCCTCTATTGTAATCTATCTCATTCTCATCTCCCATCACTGGCACCTCAACACCTGGAACAGCAATTATATCTGCCTCCCTATTATCCTCAACATTCAGCAAACTTTCAAAATATTCTGCCCACCTTTTGCTTGCCTCCTCTCCTTTTAACAACCTTCCATTTCCATATTTCACTGTCTCTTCAATTCTTGCGCCAGCCTTCCTTACTCTCTTCACTTCTTTCCAAAACTTCTTCTTATTCTCTTCATATGACTGACCCAGTCCCTGACCCCACCTCAGGTCAGCTGTCCTCTTTGCCTCACGTACCTTGCGCTTTACTTCCACCTTTTTCTCTATATTTTTCATACTTCTCTATACTATTACTCTGCAGCCATTCTTCAAAAGCCCTCTTTTTCTCTTCCACTTTTACCTTCACCCCTTCATTCCACCATTCATGCTGCCTCCAACAACCTTCTTGCCACATACATCACTTGCAATCCCAACAAAATTTTGTTTTGCTAACTTCCACTCCTCCTCTAAATTACCAGTTTCTCTTACTCTCACCTCGTCATATGCCATTTTCAACCTTTCCTGATATTTACTTTTTACCCCCGGTTTTATTAGCTCTTCAACCCTCACTAGCTCCCTTTTACATCCACCTACTCTATTCCCCCACACTTTTGCTACAACTAATTTTTCTTCCACCAAAAAATGATCAGACATACCGTTAGCCATACCCCTAAACACGTGCACGTCTTTCAATCTTCCAAACATTCTTTTATTTATCAACACATAATCCATTAATGCCCTTTCTACTACTCTTCCATTTGCCACTCTTACCCATGTATACTTATTTTTATCTTTCTTTTTAAAAAAGCTAGCACTTATTACCATCTCTTGTTCAACACACATATCTACCAGTCTCTCACCACTCATTTTCACCTGGTACGCCATACTTCCCAATGACACCTTCTACCTCTCCAGCGCCCACTCTAGCATTTAAGTCACCCATGACAACTACATAATTCCTTCTACCCAGTCCTTCTACACACCTAGTTAATTCATTCCAGAACTCATTCCACTCTTCTTCACTTTTCTCACTTCCTGGCCCATAGGCACTGACAAACGCCCAACATTCCTTACCCAACCTAACCCTTACCCACATTAACCTAGATGATATCTCCTTCCATTCCACTACTTTACCTGTCATCCATTCACTCAGCAATAAAGCCACACCCTCTTTGTAATAAATGAAATCTTTTTTTTCTTTGCTAAATCTCTTTTGACGCTGTATAATCAAGCACCACAGAGCTAAAAACTATAAAATATCGTGTATCGGCGGTAGCATGTCTTATTAATAAGGGAATTATTTGATCCGAAAATTGAGGTTGACGACGGACTAGGCAGGGTTGATCAGCCGATTAGCTAAATCTACGCTAAATCAAATAAATTAGCGAAATCAATGAATGTGGGAAATGTGATAAGGAATGAAAAATAGGAATGGGAATATGTGGAATGAGGGATAGGAAGGCGTTTAGAATGATTAATTAGATAAAAATGACGAATGAATGCTAGAAAAGTGAAGATGAATAAAATCGTGAAAAATAAAGACAACCCAAAGAGTTGGCACGATAGGCCCAGACCTGAAAGTGATGAAAGTCAGGAAAGTGAGGCCAAAAAGGCCAGACATGAAGGTGATGATGATAAGTGTTTACGTAATTAGAGAAAAAATAAATAAAAATTAGTTTAGCAATGTTATTTCATTTGTGTTTATTACGTAGTTATTAATCTACATACGTAAATAAAAAGAAAACAAAATCATACCCTGCCCCCTCTCCCGACCTCCTCTGCCTGCTGGCCTCGCGTCATCTTTCTTTGTGATAAGTAGAATTCCTTTATTTTTTTTTTTATTGATTTTATAAAATTTATCATTTATCACATTACTGTACTATGTTATTTTATCATTATGTGTGTTATTACTCGTTTATTTGTGTATAAATTGTGTACATTATATGTAATTTAGCTGTGTTTTGGTATGGTTTCTTAGAGCTAGAACGAATTAATACATATTACATTATTTTAAATGGGAAAAATGCTTTGAGATACAACTGTTTTGATATACAACGATGGTAATGGGACGAATTAAATTCGCATGTCAAGGTTCCACTGTATGTGTGTGGATGGAAAAGGGTTGGCCTTGCCTGACACAAGCAAAAGAAGCAAGATATTGACCAAAAGGATCTTTGATTATGAGTAAATTATTATAAATAACTTTGTTTTCGTTTATCAATATCCGAAAAGGAACATTAAATTCATAATAATCAGGATTTATTAATATTGTCTTTGTAAAAATACAAAGAAAACTTTGAACGCCCTCTGACATTCACTCATTTTTACGTTTGTTTTTCTCGTTTTCGGCAAGAATTTTATAATTTTAAAAAGGAAAAGACAGTTTCAACATCACCCTAACATAAGGAAGAAGAAAATTTGCTCTATTAAGAGTTGAGAAGAGGGTAATATCGGTAGTGCACACACTCACACGCACAAATACACTGTGTGTATGTGTGTGGCATGGGGGGAAGTCACCTTGCCTCACAGGAGCCAAAAGAAGCAAGATATTGAGCAGAAGGATCTTCATTTATGATTAAATTATTATACATAACTTTTTTTCCCCTTATTAATAACCAAAAAAAGAATAAAATTCATAATAATCATGATTTATCAATATTGTCTTTGTAAAAATACAAAGAAAATCTTTGGACGTCTGTATCTCAAAACTATACTTTTTGACCTTCAAATTCAATAGTCTTCCTTAGTTTTAAAGATATAGTATTGAAATTTGGTATGTAACATAGAAATACATTATAAAACCATGAAATGAAGCCCTTTTTCCAATTTTTGTTTAATTTTTTTTCCCTCCGGATTTTTGGGGTTAATTTTTTTTTTTACCATAATGAAAAACTCGCATCTGGCCAAAAAATTACTTTTAGAAAAAAGCAAACTTTATATTATTGGAGGGGTATATCAGGTCTATATAGGGTAGTAATGCCAGATCTCTGTAATAATTATCAAGGGAGGTGATAGAATTTGAAAAACATTAATTTTCAGGATAAATAGGCGCTGGCGTTGCAAAACCGAAGGTCAGAGGCAAAAATCCTATGCAGTTTGGAGATGTCCTGAGTCACCTTAAGTGGTATGAATGTCAAAAGTCCTGTCATTAAAAATTGTCATTAGATGGCCGGCCCCCTTAATTCATTGGTACATTCTAAAATATATAGAAAATAAAGAAAGTAATGGTGTCTGGTTTTTAGAATTTTTTATAGTTCAGATTGCAACTTCCTCTATGTTGGCCAAACATCCAAGGGCATTTCTGTTAGAATGAAACAGCGTAAGAGAGACAGGGTCCCTTAATAATGTATTTGCCTCCCACTGGTTATGATTTAGTCACAGAATTAGCTGGTCAGAGACGAGTAAAATAATCTATGTTGATGACTATATCCAAACGAATAATGATGAATCCTCTTTAATTACTTGTACCCAAGGTCAAAATTAAATCTAAGCTTTGGTCTGTTTTCCATTAATCCAGCATTAGTCTCTCATCTAAAATCTGACATATGTAGAATTATCAAGAAAATACAGTTGTGGGATCCATTCTCATGTATACTGTACACACAATGTCTTTGTACATGTATTCTCATTGCGAGTCCGTCGATATCACTAATGGAAGAAAGTGCCAATTCAAATAGCCTTTAAATTTTTCCTTTCGTGGCTACAATACATTTTTTAAGCTCATCATGTGTTAGCTTTCGTGATTTTTACACCTATTCAAAAATATTAGTAATTGTTATTTTTAAGCCTTTAAATCTGTTAGCGATATCTAAATGAGATTTTATATATTTAATTTATTGATTTACAATGTTATTTGCATTTACCTTTCCCAGAATCTGACCCCTTCTTCAAGTGCCAATCAGCCAAACGATACAGATGCTACGCCAGATCTTGACATGACAACATTGCAGTCTTCTCTAAAGAATGTAGTTACCTTGAAAAATCTATCAGAATTTGGTGAATCACAAGATGTCAATGTTGGTACTCAAGCTATACAGACAGAATTAAGCTCAGCTTTTGAGCAAACAGAAACTATGTCATTGTGCCCTGATGATGAAGGAAGAATTTCCAATTCAGCAAGTATTGCTGTAGATGTTCAGAATTCAAGAAATGGAAAAGAGGTAATACGTTTTTTGTTTTTTTTTTTCTTTAGGAAATACTTTTGGTTTTCTTTAGGAAATACTTTTGGTTTTAGATCTTCAAGTTATGTTAGTTGATAATTTTGATTAATTTGGTTCCGCAATTTATCAACTAAAAATAAAAAGATAGTGAATTATCTTAGTTATATTGCCATCTGATATTGTTATAGAGAAAATTCATTGTCTTATTACACAAATTTAGAAATGAAGATAAATGCTAAATGGTTGAGATATGTACTTCTATATTTCTATGAACCTCCCCTGATGTTCACATTACTTCTTCAGATGCTTTGTTTAAACAACCTTTACCTGTAACATTTTTAGAATTTTCCCATTTTCTTTCCCACCAATAAATACATGCCTTTAGTAAAGGAAGGAACATTTAAGTGGTAATTAGTAATTAATGTGTCAATGTCTCTGTCTCCTTAGTTTCTCAGTTGTGTTGGTAATGATTGAAAATCTCCAGATTGTTTTTGTATTATTATGCATTAAGATGTCATCCCTGGGTTTTGTTAGTAATTATCTCATGGAGTGTGCATGAGAGCTATTCAGGGGAAAATTCAAGAAAGATTATGCTACTTGATTTTAGTGGGGAAGATGACAATAATGAATGCCTCCCACTATAGACAATTCACAAGTCGGCTAACTTTAGGTAGTGACGAGCTTCATAAGCTCCTGATATAGCTAGCTTCCATTATTAAAATTCAGAAGACCAGTGAATCCTCTCTTGAAAGTGGTAATTGTGGTCTTACCTGGTCTATTGCCAAACCTAGCATAACTTTCTTCCCTATTTGAGTCTAGTGTTAATAGTATTTCTTTCGGTAAAGGTTCCGGAAGTTAGCTGCGCTGTACAGATTCACTCGCAGAGCCAAAAATTATTTATATAGTTGAGACCCTTTGGCTGCTATACCCTTTCAACCCACAATCCTAGTCAGAATCTTAAGACAACTAGATTGCAAGGCAGAAGACCAAGTCTAATCCTTATATCCCTCCACTCGCTAAAGTAACCGCTCCTAGACAACCTCATTTTACTTATATGGATGGCATGTCATATCATATGATTACTGTAAATTTTTATTGGGTGAATGAAGTTTCAACTGATGTCTACCGTTTTCATGTTTCAAATGACGGTATGCCATTTGCTTG
Organism: Palaemon carinicauda; assembly: GCF_036898095.1. NCBI lineage: Eukaryota > Metazoa > Arthropoda > Malacostraca > Decapoda > Palaemonidae > Palaemon > Palaemon carinicauda. The sequence goes on from NC_090759.1 coordinate 49,733,026, forward strand.
CAAGCTTAGTAATCCTCCAAATCTGCTGTAATAGCTACACCCAAAACTTATAACACTCAGCATGGTGAATAGAACTGATATGGTATTGACCCAGATTTAGAGAAAAGCAGGAAATTCCAGTTCCTGTTTAGTCATTAAGACTTCTATGATACAGAGATATGCTGACTTGTATAAGACTCCTCAGTTGCATAATATTGTTTTAAATTTTAATTTGATTTTCAGTCTCCAATGAGTTTTAAGTTGTCTTCCCTGCTGACATTGTTAGTTTTTTGTACAGGAAAAGCAGAGTCAAATTACCAGTAATGGCACTTACGTCACCAGTTATGTCATTCCAGTCTTGGATGGTCTGGGATGCATCTTGGGTATTTATCGAGCTTATTCGTAAACACATCTACGCTCACTCCTGATATATTTCTTAGATGAGCTGCAGCACATTAAATAGTCGCTGCATTATCGATGCTGGTGCGTAGTGGATTAATGTCCTGTGCGCCTTCCTTAGTTTACCTGGTATATTTTTTGGCATTATTAATCTAGCTCGGCTTGCTCTTTCTGATATTTTTAGCTCCATGATGTTTTCAGTAATTCCTTCTATTTGCTTCCATGCTTGTATTATCATGTAGAGTTCTTTTCTCCTTTCTAGACTGTATAGTTTTAAAAATTGCAGTCTTTCCCAGTACAGTAGTCAAGGTCCTTAACTTCTTCTATTCTAGCAGTATAGGACCTTTGTACACTCTCTATTTGCGCAATATCCTTTTGGTAGTGTGGGTACCATATCACATTGCAGTACTCGAGTGTACTACGCACATAAGTTTGTTCAGCTTTTCTTGTTTTAAAGTGTCTGAATAACATTCCCATTTTTGCTTTACATTTAGCCAACAGTGTTGCTATTTGGTCGTTGCATAACATATTACTATTTAACATTACACAAAGGTCTTTAATTGCTTCCTTGTCTGTGATTGTCTCATTATTAGGTCCCTTGTATGCATATACCATTCCTTTTCTGTTTCCATAATTTATTGATAAATACCATCCTATTTATCTCAGCCCATTCTCAGAGAGAGAGAGAGTGAGAGTGAGAGTTGAGTGTGTGTGTGTGTGTGTGTGTGTGTGTGTGTCAACGAATAATACTCTTTCATATAAAATCAATATTATGTGATTACAAATGATGTTTGACTAAATTTATCACCTTACACTATTGTATATAATACTGTAAGTATGTTATTATCAAAATAGAAACGTACAAATGGCCGTGCACACGAACTACGTCTGTGTAGATACTACTTTGTTTGTTTACATTATGCTTTAAATAGATTTGGCCTACAGAAGGTTATTTTAAAGTTTTGTTAATGAATTCTATGCTAGAAACTCGACTATATCTATCTACTTCATGAATTTTTTTAATAGTGTTGGATAAAATCCAGATCATTATTATATTTGCTGGACTGAAGGAGGCACCATTTTTATTGTTTTGGCTTGTCACGACACTGACGAATAAGCCAATCAGTTGAGTCGAGGCGAGCAACTCTCTATTACTTATATATTACACAACACACACTGCAGTCAAATATATAGTACAGTATGTTTAACTGTTAATATTAAGTAAAGTTAACAATAAATTACTGAACTGTAACAGACTTTTTAAGCTTTCTGTTATGATAGTGTACAATGCTGAAATATTTGTTTATAAATTAGTACTGCAATGTACTGCTTGGTAAAGTATACAGTGAATAAATTTTATTTACTGTGCAATACATATGAAAAGACTATTTATCACGATAAAGTATATGCTCTTCGCAACCCACGGAATCAGATCTCTCTCTCTCTCTCTCTCTCTCTCTCTCTCTCTCTCTCTCTCTCTCTCTCTCTCTCTGTGCCCAATCGTTCGAATTCCTAACTGGGTAAACTGCTGACACATCGTTTGTTTCGGCGACTGCAAACACGCTTTCTGGCTCAAGTTTCACAACAGAAACATGCACTTCACACATATTACCTTTTGCAATACTCTCATACTTTTATTTTGTGTTGTCTTATGTCTTTAGCTCGTACTCAAACTAGGCTGAACTCAAACTGGAAAATAAACAACAATCATTCCAGGACATTTATTCATCCAAATTTGCCCTACATTTTGCAAACAAGCAACCCATCAGAAAGAACTTAATTTGAAATTGAAACTAAAGTGCAATTAAGGGTTAGGAAAATGATTCCAATCAGATCTACATTAAAACTCAAACAACAAAAAATACGCCAAGGTGGAAAACGTCAATTCATGTTAAAACTGAACAGCATAAAATTTCGCTACAGCTAAACTGTGCACAAATTACGTTGAACTTTATTCACAGTATAACACATTTTTCATAACCTGTTCAATAACTAAACTAACCAATTTCCAAAAAAGAAAAAACTTTTACTTCCCTAAGGTATTTAAGGGACAAACTATTCTATCTGTTTTACTCACAATGGCCGAAATAATGAATAATTTAAATGCATACATACTTCAATTTCCATGGTTAACTAAAGAAACGCATTCAGCACGAGCCTAATTCCCCCAAGAATAGGTAGCAATAATCGATTCTGTAACTATTCAAGACAAGAATATCACCGAAATCCTAACCATCGGCTAAAAAACTAATTCTTACCTAATTTTCCACAGAATTATATCACAAAATTTTGACATTGTCAGACATGAAGTAATTTCTTACTTTGTCTTTTCTATTTTTTTCTTTTATTCTGCAAACATATTGACTCCGCTCTTGCGTGTGCATCTTCCCTCTCTCTGCGCTTCTCATACACTTACACAATCGTAGGCTAACACAATTCTTCACGCACATGGCTTATATGGGCTTAATCAGCTGACGCTCATTTTGTCTCAATGATCAAAATTTTTGGCAAAGGATAGCATTTCCCATGCCCACAAAGCAACAAAATAACCCTCTTAAAGTATTTCATAATAAAAAGACAACTGAGTCAGTGGGATAATGAATGTGACAGTATTAAATTAAAACAAATTAAGCCAATTGTTTCTATATGAGAATCTTCAGAACAAAAAGAAAGAAGGACAAAGTAATTTTAACAAGGGTTTAAAAATTGACTCTTGGTTTTTTAATATGCACACCTCTCAAGAAGTTCCCAGGTCCAGTGAGTATAACACTTATAACTAATGTAACATATTTTTGCTATTGTAATGTTTTTGGATGAACTTTTTTTTTACATTTTATTGGACTCTTGAGAATTTCTCTGCTTTTTAACCCTTTCACTATGATACATCTGCTGAACTTCAAAACATGCCAGGACTACTCACATTGACGCACTTGATACATCATATACAAATTTAAACCAAATTGAAGTTGAAATGACTTGTATATCCTACAAAAGAGTACAGCACATGTTCATAAATCACACCTAGGATATTTCACAAAAAAGTTCCTCCCCTAGCTGATATTAGCCCCTCCTTTCTTCAGCCAACCAAAGAAAACTGCAATTTTACCCTTTATTCCTGATTTTGTGAGAGCTATTTTAGTGTGTTTTATGATACTATGTAGAATCACACCACTTTCTTTACCCAGTGGCAGCATTCACTCGCAAGTCCAAAAACAGAAGGATGACCTGGTGAGCGCGAGGGGTGGGTGTCGGTAGGGTAACCCAACTGTATTCTCTAGGGCCTGTCACGGCCCTCCCCCTTTTGATGAAGGGATTATCTAAATGGATGACAGCCTGTGAATAGTGTTTTACAAACACCCTTGTTAGATATACGACACCAACAAGGTGCTCGCGTGAGGGTTGTAACCTCTGCATTCCATGCTTTTAATTTTCTCTGGTATATTTGGAAGATTTATATCAGAAAAAGTACAAAGGACTTTTTCACCGGGCGTCACAGGTCTCTCCCCAGAAATAGATTTTTCCTTCGTCAAAATCCCTTCATTACTCAAAGCCCCCTGACACCCCATAGATTAGAGACGTTGGTTTATTCACATCTCGCCCCACCACCAACTGAAACACTTGTGATTCTAGTCTTTATTTATGATGCTAAAAGGGCTATTTTATTTTATTTCTATGTTGGCATATGTGTTCAAATCACACAGAAATCATTATTTGAAGACATAGCTTTGTCATTACTCCCCCTCTGACTCCCACCCAAAACACCAGTCATGCAAATTGTTGAAAGCTCTGTTGGGTTGAATTCCATTACACATATAGAATCAAAACAAATTTTCTGGGTCGACCTGTGACGCACGGTGAAAAGGGTCCTTCTTTACACTTTTCTGATATAAACCTTCCAAAACAGAAGTCACAGGCCTCTCCCCAGAAATAGATTTTTCCTTCGTCAAAATCCCTTATTTCCATACTATAAATAACCTGATAATGTCTCAATCCATATAAATCTACCCCTTAATTTTTCATAAATTTCTGAATTCCTACAACATTTACGCTACTTCCATTTCATAGATATCTTTGGACATTTCCTCAATATCATATCTCTGATCACATTTGTAACCCTTATAACTGCAAACACGATGACTCACGGCAAGATTTATTTTTTCTTAAGATTTGAGTTTTTATGTGATTTCCTTAAAAGGGTTAGTTGAATGTTTTAGCATGGTAGATGTGTTATTTATAAAGAATATATTTTGTTTTACAGATGGGCAACATTACTCCAAAAATGGGAAAAATAACAAATGTGTATGGAAAGAGGCGACGCAAGTCACTGTCAAGAATTGCAAAGAAAAATCACACATACGTTAATACAGATTGGTATGTATAGAAAAGTCAATTAGTTCCTTTAGGCCTTGGTGAACAATTGTAACATTAATCAAAGAATCTAAAAGGCAGTAGATAAATCTAGAGTTATAAGTTCTTCTCCCAGGGAAACATGGCCTCAATACCTTATACCTACTGTGCCCTTATATCTAGTACCATTTGTTTTTATTGAAAGAAAGTTTTGTACTCTACATATCTGTCTGAGCTGCAAGGCCATACTGTTGAATAAATTGATACATTCTAATGAAGGGTGTTTTTAGTAATTAAAATTATTTTTTTTGAGAGGGTTACTATTTTTTCATAATGTTGGATTATTTATTTTCAGTGTTAGATTGGTAGTGAGCCTTCTCAACTCCTTTACTTTATACACTTTTTATTTCCATGAATTTCCATCTGGTTCTGGTCTTCATCTATACATTTTTTATCTAGGCCTTTTTATAGGTTTTTTTTTTGTCAGCTACTATTTAATTGCGTGTTTATCTCTTATGAGATGTTCAAACCATCACAGTCTGGGGAGTTTTGGTGCATTTTCCAGCATCTTAACATCATCAGTCAAAAATCTCTGCATTATGTACCTTACATTATCGTTGCATTATGTAGTGTATATTCCTGTGTAAAGGGCGAAACCCAAAATTTCCTTAAAAAGCATTTTTATCATATACTCCATGTAATGGGCCAACGACAATTTCAAGGCCGGCCAGCCTAATGTTGCTGCAATTGTATTATAGATACTTTACCGCATTTATATTCTTTATTTATAACATCTTTACTAAAAGCACCCAGTATTATTAGATATCACTTGCATTTGTGAATGCATTCATTTATTATCTCCGATCATCTAGGAAAAATTTAAAAAAAAATTTCTGGTTTAGGTGGCATTTTTAAGAAAAACACAACACAAAACCACTCTTATTTCATTTATTTTGAATTTCTAAGGATAAAGTAAGTAAAACAACATTTATAACAACATTATTATCACATAACCAATACTTGGTAAGATATCTGTTGCTGCAAAAGCTAACCTATACACCGATGTGTAAATGCTTTTGTTTGTTCATTATGAACAAAGCAGTTGTTGCGGTTTAAGGTGGCATGTTTTGCAAAAGCATGATATAGAATCGTCTTTATTTAATTCATTTTAGATTTTATAACTATTTAGCAAAACCATTTCCAACTTTAAATGGGACGGAGAACAATGTACTATTCGAGGATAACAGTGCCAGTAGTGCAAATGAAAGCAACGATAGATGATCCCCACTACAATGCTGTCCTCTTGAATTTTTTGAGACTAATATTTCAAAGGACATTGTTGATTCAGATGGTTTTTAATTTAAAGTTTTTAAAATAAAGTATTGTTCCTATTTTTTTTTAACTTGTTTGCATCATTGTTTTCCTGTATACTCATAGTATAGGTACCGGTAACCTGAAAAGTTTGAGTTTTCAGACAACCACTATCTACTGCCATCTCTTGGCAAATAATGTAAACAATCCTAGTTGTCCGAAACAAGTGTTTTTGGCAACGGAAGTATTGTAATATAGAATTAATTCTTATTTTTATTTTACATAAACATAACTAGAGTATATGATTATACAGTAATGAGCATATACGTATGCTCTTAAGTCAATCTTTCCTAACTACTATGTAAGTAGAAAAATTAGTTACAAATATGGAAAATTCTAGGTTTCGAACAAATAGGCTAGCCTACCAAGTTTATACAGAGCCCAAGTACTATGAATAGATGAAATTATTGGTGAATCTTCTTACTTTACTTGAATATAAAACTATATAATGTAATTAAAATGAGTATATTATATGGTTTTAAGGCAATCCTTCCAAACTACTAGCATATTAATGAACAATATGTAATTAGAATAACCTAACAACAACACAACAGAGGTCGAGAAAATAAATATTTTCACAATTCCAAAATTATCTCTCGAGTAATGGGCGGCGAACCCCGACTTTTTTCATCCAAAACCAGTCTTAGAATTTTGCCCTTTATACAGTATAGAAATATACAATAGTTACATCACTTCAAAACTGCCTATTGTACACCCTTTGTATAAGTGCCAAGGCCTCTGCAGCATAGATAACAATGCTACTTAAGCCCTGATTAATTAGTCAATCTGCTGTTTAGGGAAAGAAAATCCTACAGACATTTTTTATATTCTTTCTTGCTCTTATTTATGTCGGTTGTGTATTATTTTTTGCGTTCAGTATCCGGAAGTTTCACTTGATAGACTTGATAGGCTTACAGTTCATAGAAATCAGATATATTTTTGCAAGATTATTGAAGAGATCCAGCTTTATAAGGAAAGTTTTGACAATAATTTAAATGTAGGACAAGAAATGTGCTAACTCAATTCATTTATATGCAAAGAGATATGCAAGTTGAATAATTTTTTCAATTTTAATTTCATGAAGCAGGCCTGAATTAAGTGCCACCTGGTTTTTATCTTTGGATTTATGTACTAAACTAGGTGCTCATACAACTAATTCCAGTTTTCCCCATTCTATTTTTCACCTGTCTACCTCTTTTCCATGTATATAAGGGAAGGTGGCCCTTTTATGGGAAATTTTATTTTGTACAGTGGTGGTATGCACTGCTATTATTTCTATGAACATCCCCTGATGCTCTTATTGTTTTCATCTTCAATAAGAAGCTTTGAATGCCATTTTTATTCCTTAAAATTTAGAAATTTTCGTGCTTTCTTTCCTTCCAAGACACTTATGTCTCTAGTAAAGTAGTGGGACCAGTGCCTAACAACAATATGCTTCACATGGCGGATAGATTCTTCAGTCAAAGTCAATGTGGAGCAACATTGACATAAGCTCCTTTGCTCGAGTTGGCAGATTTTTTGTCTTTTTATACATATTTTAGTGTAAATGTGTTCGTTCATCATGATTGGCCATGAAAAGCAAACAAAACATTGGACTCCCTTTTGGGTGTCGCATGTAGGAAAAACTTTATAAGAATTTGCTTTATTTCGTTTATTTTTAATTTATAAGGATACACTGAGTAAAGCATTTGTAATAACATCATCTTTATATAACCAAAATCTAGTGCCATAACTTCTGTACTATGGTCTTCCACTGTCATGGGTTAGAGTTCTCTTGCTTAAGGGTACACTTGGGCATTGTATTCTATCTAATTTCTCTTCCTCTTGTTTTGTTAAAATCTATATACAGTAGTTTATATTGGAAATTTGTCCCAACGCAAATACAAACCCTTCACTATTCCTAGGGGTATTACTTTTCGGAAACACTGAAAACTAGCCAAGACAATTTTAGTGAGGGATAACTACCCCCATCCACTAGTTAACGGGACCCCCTCTCAGTTCTTCGGGAGCCCATGACCCCCTATGGCTTCGAGCATTCGATGTAATGTATCAGGCCGTGACAGGAGTCATTCCCCACTCCCAGTCCTTAGGAGGCATTCCAATTATTCCTTTGCTGCCACCTCTCGTCCCTGGGGCTTCCCCTCCTGCCGACCCTAGGAGGAGTTCGGAGGATTCCGTCCCTGCGGGTCGTTCTGGTACTGAGAAACTTTTCTCCCCTCGCAAGAGACCTCGGGAAGTGTGCAAGAACTCCAAGGTAGCCCCTTGCAGTTCAAGACGCCACAGGCCAGACCTAAGGAGAAGAGGAAGAGGATCCGGCCTTCGCCTCCCAAGGAAGACAGGGTAACATGCTTTAGAGACTCCTTTTGTCCCTCCCCAGTCGAGATAGGGCCTCAGAAGGTACAACCTGTGACTGGGCATGACGTGCTTCCTCCGGAGGCGGATTACCATCCTGCTCGTAGACCCATGGAGCCTTCTAGGCCCTCGCTGACGGAGGAACGCCTACCTCCGAGCAGGGGAAGGAGTCTGAGCATGCCGTCTGGCAGGTCTTATCCTGCATCCGATCTATCATTGGGCTACCAGATCCATCGGTAGCTCCTCTAGATGGAAAGTTTCCTTGACCAGTTTTATGGTACTCGGAAACCCCTGAGGGCCAGTGCAGCTTTGCCCTGGTCAAAGGGGTTGGGAGTGCCAAACAAAAGGCAGTGTCCCAGACTACTGGGTTCACCTCCTCGCTCCACTCCAACTCATCCTCCAAGCTCCATCCTCCTTCGTATTTGTTTCAGAGGAGGTACTACGAGATCCTCGATGAGTCTCTCTCTACCCTGCCTCTTGATCACTCCGTAGAGGCACTCTCAAGGGCTACGCCCTTCAAGAAGCTTACAGGATCTCCAGTCTCGTTTTTGGCCTCTGAGATCCTCAACCAGGAGAAAGTGGTGAAGTACGCCATGCAGGCGACTTCGTGGCTCGACTTCTGGTTGGGGTCTTTAGGACAACTGATTCGATCTAAGGATCTGTCCTGGGAGTCCTCCAGGAAGTCTATGGAGATATTCCTATCGTCTGGTACTCAGGCCATCAAGTTTCTCTCCCATCAGGTAGTGAACCTTTGGGCCAACACCATCCTGAAGAGGAGAGATGCCGTCATAGGTAGATTCTATAGACATCTCCCTCAGACTGAAGTGGCAAGACTGAGGAATGCACCTTTCAAAGGTAATAGCCTGTTCAACCCCGAGGATGTCGAGCGGGTGGCAGAGAGGTGGAGGAAGTCCAGCCAGGACTCCCTCATCAAAAAGGTCCAGCCACCCAGACCTTACCCCTCTCAGCCACAACGGAAACCACAGCAAACCACAAACAAAAAAGGCTAGAGATTCAAATCAATAGGGTCCAATGGGGTCCAAGCAAGCCTTTCATGGTAAAAAGTCCTTTCGTGGAGGAAAGGGAAAGAAGGGATCCAACCGAGGTCATTCCCTCTAGGATAGGCAGTCCTCCCATTTGTCCACGTGATGGGATGCCTACAAAGCCGCTGGCAGAGGTGGCCTCACCATGGGGCCGAGCCTTGGACGGTTGAGGTGATTCGTTCAGGGTATGACATCCCGTTCACTCTCTATCTCCCTCCACTGACTCGAAGTGCCAGTTCCATCCAACTCCTGTGCAAAGGGATCTGCATAGGAGTGTGCCCTTAGGGCAGAAGTTCAGGGTATGTTGGAGAAGGGTGCTCTCCAAGAGGTTCTCGATGGATCCCTAGGCTTTTGCAGTCTACTCTTTCTTGTGAGAAAGGCGACTTGAGGCTAGAGACCAGTTTTGTGCAAGTTAGCAAGAAAGAGGAGCTTTTAACACTTGTTGGAGAATTGGTAATGGTACTCCTCTATGTAAATGTGTTTGTGGCAGCTCAAGTCCAACTGAGTACCGCCCAATTTCCATAACTCCCATATTATCTAAAGTTTTTGAACGTCTTTTGGCAAAACGTCTTAATGGGTTTGCTGAAGGTAATCATCTATTCCCTAGTTTGCGATTTGGTTTTCGTAAAGGCCTTGGAGCATGTGATGCCCTTTTTACAATTTCCAATGCTGTACAGAAATCCCTTGATTGTGGTCAGGAAGTTCGTATGATTGGCCTTGATTTTAGTGCAGCCTTTAACCATGTTCATATGAGGCCCTTTTTCTCTAACTCAAACAGTTGGGAGTGGGTGGGTCATTTCTTAGCATTATTATTGATTTTTTAAGTAGCAGATCTCAAAGAGTTTTTGTTGATGGGCACTATAGTGAGTTTAGGAATGTGATATCTGGTGTTCCACAGGATAGTGTTCTTGGCCCATTACTTTTCATACTATTTACATGACTTGTTGCATATGCAGATGATGCTACTCTCTCTGCATCATTTCCATCCCCTGAATGTAGATCTGGGGTTTGTGAATCCCTTAATAGAGATTTAGCTAAAATTAGTGCATGGTGCAAATTATGGGGTATGAAGTTGAATCCTAACAAAACTCCAATTATGATTGTAAGTAAGGCAAGGACAGTGGCTCCTCACCATCTAGATCTCAGTATTGATAATGTTTCTTCAACTTTGTATTACTTTTAACATTTTAGTTTTGATTCTCGTTAGCAAATTTACTTTTGAATAACACATTAGGTCTGTGTCTTCTTCAATTGCATAAAAAATTAGCTTATTGAGAGTCTTTTAATATTTTCGGTAATCAATCTATTCCGAAGAAGTGTTTTAATTCTTTCATTCTACCTTGTTTTGAGTATTGTTCTTGTCTGGTCTTCAGCTGCTGATTCTCATCTTGATTTGTTGGACACAAACTTACAGTCTAATAAATTTCTTATTCCTGATCTAGATATTAATCTTTGGCACCGTTGTTCAATTAGTTCATTATGCATGTTGTATAAGATTTTTCATAATTCTGACCATCCTTTACATTTAGATCTTCCCGGACAATTCCATCCTGTTCGTAATACTAGGCAGGCAGTTAATTCTAATAGCCAGGCCTTCTCCATCATGAGGCTCAATACTACACAGTATTCTAGAAGTTTTATTCCAGCTGTGACCAAGTTGTGGAATGATCTTCGTAATCGGGTAGTCGAATCAGTAGAACTTCAAAAGTTCAAAGTTGCAGCAAATGTTTTTATGTTGAACATGCTGACATAAGTCTATTTAGAGTTTACAGTATATATGACATAACTGTTTTGACGTTGTTACTCCTTTTAGAATGACTTATTGTTAATTTGTTCTCATTATTTATTCATTTCCTTATTCCCTTTCCTCAGCAGGCTTTTTTTCCCTGTTGGAGCCCTTTGGCTTATAGCATCTTGCTTTTCCAACTAGGGTTGTAGCTTGGCTAGTAATAATAATAATAATAATAATAATAATAATATCGACCTCTTGACTGAACAGGTTTGTCGAACAGACTCCGTTCAGAATGGCAACGGCTGACACTGTCAGATAAACGATAAGACTGCAGGACTTTATGTGCACTCTAGATCATAAGGACTTATACTTCCAGATCCCAATCCATCCGTCTTCCAGGAAATATCTAAGATTCATGCTTAACCAGAAGCATTAGTAGTTCAGGGTACTGTGTATCTGTCTTTCCACAGCACCCCAGGTCTTCACGAGAGTGTTCACCCTAGTGTCATCTTGAACTCACAGAGTTGGCATCTGTCTCCTAAGATACTTGGATGACTGGCTGATTCTGGCAGATTCGGAGGCGGTCCTTCTCGGCCACTGAAACAAGCTTTTAAGGTTTTGCCAGGATCTGGGGATCGTGGTAAACCTCGCGAAGTCTCATCTGCTTCCCTCTCAAGAACTGGTAGTGGAACCTCTACATACGATCTTAATTTGTTCCGGGACCTGGTTCATATGTTAAAACGATCGTATGTTGGAGTGAATATTCCCATAAGAATACACTGTAATTTGTATATCAGTGGAACCTCTACATACGATGTTAATTCGTTCTGGGACCTGGTTCGTATATTAAAACGATCGTATGTTGGAGCGAATATTCCTATAAGAATATACTGTAACTTGTATAATTCGTTCTACAGCCCAAAAACCTGTGATAACTCCTTAATAGATTACTACACTTAATTACACATAACAATACATAATACAATTGCATTATATAAGAGAGATGTAAAAAAAATAATTATAAAGAAATGATAAGTAAAAAAGGTGTTTTAATTGTCACTTTACCTAAGAGACAGGCCAACGCAGGTGTAGGCTTTGCTACGCAGGAGGAGACGGACGGTCGGCGAGGAGGTAGAGATGGAGACTGCGATAACGTATCATAACTTACTCTAACTTACACTACATGAACTTTAACCTAACTAAGCTTATTTATTTTTTTTTATTTTTGTATTTTAGATTTTTTTTACATTTTTTTTTTCTTTTTGATTTTTAATTTTCATCCCTTTCACTCAATTCATTCTTAGTTTTCTTTGCTTCACTTTCTATCTCTTCATCACGATCACTAGACCGCTTCGTAGATTTTTTAAAGAAACTGTCGAGAGAAAGTTGCTTGGTACGGCTTTTCAGAATTTTTCTGAAATGGGTTAAGCAGACATCATCGAATTGCAAAACTACATAGCAAACGTGAAGTTTCTGGGGGTGATATTTATCAATGAAATCAACCATGCATTGATGATGTGCTAACATCTTTTTTATTTCTGCCAAACTTAAGATGTGCTCTACCTCCTCGATGTCCTCTGACTGACTCAACTGCGCTTAGAACTCATCATTCTGCATGGCTTGCAGCTCCTTGAGTTCCTCGGTGGTGAGCTCTTCATGATGCTCCTCGACGAGTTCAGTGATGTCATCCTCATCGACCTCCACACCCATGGACTTGCCAAGGGATGCAATCTCTTCTACGTCTTCCTCTACGGCAAGCACAGGTTCAGGCTCTTGGCCAAAGCCTTCAAAATCTCTGTGAGAAACAGCATCAGGCCAAAACTTCTTCCAAGCTGAATTCAGTGTCCGTCGAGTTATTCCCTCCCAAGCCTGATCTATGATCTTCAAGCAGTGCACGATATTGAAATGGCTCCTCCAAAATTCACGCAAAGTTGAGTTGGTGCTTTGAATGACATCAAAGCACTGCTTAAATAAGTGCTTGGTGTAGAGCTTCTTGAAATTAGAGATGACTTGCTGGTCCATGGGCTGGAGGATAGGGGTGGTGTTCGGTGGAAGATACAACACTCTGATGAACTTGAACTGGTCGATGATAACATCTTCGAGTCCTGGGTGGTGAGCAGGAGCATTATCCAAGCAAAGCAAGCACTTTAAAGGGAAATTCCTCTCCTGAAGGTACTTCTTGACAGCAGGGCCAAAAACTTGGTTTACCCATTCAACAAAGAAATGCAGTGACCCAAGCCTTAGAATTAGTACGCCAGAAAACACGCAGCCTGTCCTTATTGACTCTATGTGCCTTAAATGCCCTAGGGTTTTCAGAATGATAAACCAATAACGGTTTTATTTTGCAGTCCCCGCTGGCGTTGGCACATAGGGCAAGAGTCAACCGATCCTTCATAGGCTTATGTCGAGGCATTTTCTTCTCTTCGGCAGTGATGTATGTTCAACTAGGCATCTTTTTCCAAAACAGACCGATTTCTTCACAATTGAAAACTTGCTGCTCTACGTAGCCTTCATCCTCCATGATCTTTTTGAACTTCTTGACAAAATCATTAGCAGCCTTGGTGTCTGAACTTGAAGCCTCTCCGTGCCGAACAACTGAGTGAATCCCGGTCCGTCTCTTAAATTTCTCAAACCAACCACAAGATGCCTTGAATTTCTTCATTGTAGGATCGGTTGAACTCTCGTCCATGTCACTCCCAGAGCCTGCCGCCTTCAAGTCACAATAGATAGTGCTGGCCCTCTCACAAATGATCGTTTCAGTGATCATATCGCCAAGAATCTCTGTCCTTTATCCATATCAACAAAAGGCGTTCCATCTCTTCCAGGGTAGGGCTGTGATGTTTTGAAATAATGGTGATGCCCTTCGATGGTTTGACTGCTTTAATGGCTGCCTTCTGCTTGATGATCGTCGAGATTGTAGACATATTCCAGCCATATTGTTTAGCCTGATCACTCACACGCACACCGCGCTCATGTTTTTCTATAATTTCTTTCTTCAATTCTAATGAAAGCATTACCTTCTTCCTTTTCTCACCACTACTAGTGCCTGTACCGAAACTAAGCTTCTTAGGACCCATGATTATACGTAAAATATAAAATGAAACGTGAGAAAAGGAAGATAATAAGCACTGCTAATAACAGACTGAACAGAGGACAACCACATGATGCGCACAAGAACAGAGAACTGACTAACGCGACGCCCAATGGTGTTCCTCCGTGCTGCCGTCTACCAGCGTAAACAAGAAATTACGACCGACGCTTTGAGAAAATTCTACGCGTATGGTCTACGTCGGATGTTGGAGTGTGACTTCGGGTGTCGAGAAGAAAATTTGATCGAATTTTACTTCGGATGTTGGAACAATCGTATGTAGGGGTTCCACTGTATATCTGGGCATGCGCAAAGACACCCTAAGGCGCATTGCTCTCCGATCAGATGAAAGAATTCAGAGACTAAGGAAGATAGCATAGGTCTTCCCCAGACAGGAAGAGCTCCCCTTGCAGAGCTGGCTTCACATTCTTGGTCACCTATCTTCTCTGACCCGACTGGTCCCCAATAGTTGTCTCTGGATGCGATATCTCAAGTGGCGTTTGAAATCCCAGTGGAATCAGTCCAGCGATTCCAGGGGTCATCTAGTCCACATAGGGCTAGAGGAACGGTTGCATCTCAGATGGTGGCTGGCAGATCCTAACCTCTACAAAGGGGTCGATCTTCTCGTCTTTCTTTTCAGATGTATCAAAAGAATGGTGGGGGCCCCACTTGCTGGACCGTTACATCTCCAGCCAATGGTCTGAATCAGAAAAGTACCAGCACATAAATCTCTTAGAGATGAGGGCAGCCTTTCTGTCCCGCAAACACTGCCACCAGGTCCTGGCGGGGCACTTCATTGCGTTGATGAGCGACACCAGCATGGTAGTAGCTTATCTGAACAAACAGGGCGGTACCTTTTCGCAGCAGCTGTGCCATCTGGCAGTTGAGATACTCAGATGAGCAGAAGACAACTTGGTGATTTTATCAGATCTCTTCAATCCAGGCAAGCGGAATGTGCTAGCAGACAAGCTGAGCAGAGCGACACAGATAGTTGGGACCGAGTGGTCTTTGAATCCTCTGATAGCCAACAGTCCTGACTTTGTGGGGTTCCCCAGATTTGATCATTCTCGATACAGAGAACCTTATAACTTATTAAATAAAAATCTTGTATTCGCAGTTTTTTGATAGGTTCATGGCCCAATGATTTCAAACTGACCACAGTCCTTTGCAACCGGCATACCTTGTGCCACTTCCCTCTCAGCACAGCACAGCACCCCATCTCTCGCCAACTCTGCCTCTGTCTCGCATCATCATTGCTTGCGTGTGCATCTCTCACATTTTTGTGTAGAATCATGTTGTGTCACATAAAAAAGTGTTGTAAAAATCTCTACATATCCAGTCTGTTTATAGTGATTTTAGTATAAAATGTGACACGCATTTTACGCTATCCACGCACCAGTCAACAGCTCAAGAGTTGCGTCATGGTTGACTAATATATTATTATTATTATTATTTGCTAAGCTACAACCCTAGTTGGGAAAGCAGGATGCTATAAACCCAGGGGTTCCAACAGGGAAAATAACTCAGTGAGGAAAGGAAACAAGGAAAAATAGAATATTTTAAGGACAATAACATTAAAATTAATATTTCCTAAATAAACTATGAAATCCTTAACAAAACAGGAGGAAGAGAAATTAGTGTGTGCCCGAGTGTACCCTCAAGCAAGAAAGCTCTAGTCCAAGACAGTGAAAGACCATGGTACAGAGGCTATGGCACTACCCAAGACTAGAGAACAATGGTTTGATTTTCGAGTGTCCTTCTCCTAGAAGAGCTGCTTACCATAGCTAAAGAGTCGCTTCTACCCTTGTCAAGAGAAAAGTAGCCACTGAACACGTACAGTGCAGTAGTTAACTCCTTGAGAGAAGAATTGTTTGGTAATCTCAGTGTTCTCAGGTGTATGGGGACAGAGGAGAATATGTAAAGAATAGGCCAGACTATATGGTGTATGTGTAGGCAAAGGGAAAATGAACTGTTACCAGAGAGAAGGATCCAATGTAGTACTGTCTAGCCAGTCAAAGATCCCATAACTCTAGCAGTAGCATCTCAATGGGTGGATGGTGCCCTGGCCAACCTACTACCTTCAAAATGGTTAGTGGTGTTGTACTTATACTTTTTTCTTTTAATTTTTATGGTGCTAGTGTATTCAGTGTATATTAGTATTATTGTTATATTACCTACCATACAGCACTGTATATGGAATACCATACTTTACATTAGTAATATAGATATAGGCTATATTTATGGTGAGTTTGAAAGGTATGAGTTGACCAGCTGAAAACAGTGAACACTTACAAGTGTTACCTTAGTTAATTAAGCTGTACTGTAGGGATAGAGCTGTGTATCTATTACAGTAATATACACTATAATATCAACAAGTGTTATTATTAGAGAGGAACAACAGTATTTTGTTGTTACCGTACATTATTTACTTATGAGTGTGGCGATGACTTGTGTTATGTGTGTACTGTAGAACTTCTCAGCAATGGACACTGTTACTATGGTCTTCAGAAATACTGGACTAGTTTCAAATTACTAGAGTACCATTCTGTTGGCAAAGGTCACCATAAGAAGTAAATATTTTTGAGATCTTCGGTTTATTTCATCATCTGCTACGCCTATTGACACAAAGGGCTTTGGTTAGATTCTGCCAGCCGTCTCTGTCTTTAATCTATTTTTATTTATATAAAAGTAATGAAATAATTTTTACCCTATTCGTTATTGGTATATTTTCATTATAAATAGCCTATTCAAGGAATAATTCTATTTAAATGAAATAAACTTTTTTTTCTTTGCGACCCTATCTACGAACATGTAAACATACTCAGCTGATTTCAAGCAACCCCTCCCAAAGATATGCCCACATATAAATAACAAGTAGTATTCTTAACAGTGTATATGTAAAGATGATGTTACTACAAATGTTGATTTACTTACTGTAGTCTTGGATATTCAAAATAAATAAAATAAAGCTGTTTCCATATACTGTATTTTTCCTACATATGATGGAAAAAGGAAAAAGACAACAAATGAACAAATGCATTTGCACATCCATTTTGATAACTGATGGCTTTTAGTAAACTGTATGTAAACTATGGCAGTCTATAACATAAAAGATGACATTTGTACAATATTTATTATGAGATGATTTGAATAAGATTTGAAACTGCATATTAGAGAACATCTGAGAACATGTAAACCTACCACTATCAAGGATATGCACACACAAGTATAAATACAGTACACATATAAATAAGAACTATTCTTAATATACTTTCTAAACTTATTTAAACTTATAATTAATAACAAGTTTCATACAGTTTACTAAAAACTATGGGCATCATTAGTTATCACATGAATGTATAAATGCATTTGTTCGTTCAATGTGATTGGTATCATAATGTAAACAAACACAATGCTTTCCCTTTTGGGCATTGTATGTAGGGAAGATATGGTATAAAATTGGTTTTATTTAGTTTATTTTGATTTTTTAAGTATACATTAAGTAAAGTTAAATTACGATAGCATCTTTGCATAACCAAATCCCCTAACTTATGGGATTACACAGATGGTTTCATGATTCAGTAGTCTTTTTATACTACAGAAATTATTCTTAATTTTTTACATTGTCCAATGTAATTGTTTTATGTACGGATATATGCAATTTATTTACCTATTCATCCACAAATAAAGTTTTCATGTATACATTATTTTACAATTTCATTGAGTTAAATATAGGTAAAGCTGTAGTTCCCAGATTACTCGCTAGTGTTTTCTAGTGCTGCATTCAGTTTGTTTTGATATGGTCCGTGATTGAAGTAATCTTTGTTTTTGTGAGTTTCACTTTACATTTCTTAAGTATATTACGGTACTTCGTTTTCATGAGTGCCATTTAATTTGATTCCTTAATTATGTCATCAAAGATGAAAAACAAGTGTGATAATCACAGCTGTGCTTTTTTATGTTAGCAACATGTTTTGCATATGTGGTAGGTCTATAGCCTATAGAATTTGGTATAATTTTGCTTGATTTTATGGATTGGGAAACTTTTTGTGGATACAGTGGACTATCAGCAGTACCAGACACCCCTTTCCCCGTGTTCACTTTACGTATGTATGTACTCAAGGGTACATGTACAGTTACTGAAATGTGTTCATACATTGACAATATTTATACTGTGATAGAAACTAAGTATAAACAATATTTTACGTAGTGCAGTGGGTTACTTAGTTTGTTAGTTGATCGTGAGTAGGCAATGGGCAGAGAGTTAATAGGTTACAAGTTGACCCACCCTAGGGCAGCAAGTATTCGCAGAATCTCAATTTTTGCATCTGTCGCTGTTGCTCATCTCCCATGAATATCGAGGGCCAACTGTATAACTTTGTGCCGAGTTCAGGTGTACTTGTACAAAAATTCTTTTTATTATTTTGGTTCTCTTTCTCTTGTGTACCTTCTGTTTGTAGTTCTTTTTTTTTAATAAATGTGTTATAGATTTTTTTTTCAATTTAACTCATTCTTATATTGGTTTTCAGGTCTAGGCACTATTTGTTGAGGAAATTACCAAATCGTCAGTCAAAGGATCTGGATCATAATGGAATCTTCTCAAAAGCTAATTGATATTTGAACTGAGATTGGAATCCTCTTGCGGTGTTCAGTAAAATAATTCATTTTTTGTGATTGGATGTTACATCTGAGTCGTGAGTGTAATATTATGTAATCCCAATAACTCTTGCAACTGATTGGATTCTGTTAAATTAGTTTGTGTATACCTTCAAATTTTAAAAGTAGTTTTAATCTGGCTCTTTTCTTTCAGTTATTAGGGGAGTTGTAAATTGGCTGCTTCATAGAAGACAACTGCAGTTTCAAGTATAGGATATTCACTTTTGTTTATTTAATTTTTTTTTCTAACAAGAGGAACATTATTTGTTGGAGAAATTTATAAGATTTTTGGTAAGTTTTTTAATCCTTTAAGTTGTAGTTTTTTTTACTTGAAAATTACCAGACTGCTAAATAATTTTGACTTGATCACAAGACTATACTGTATCCTAACAAAACTCAAAGTATGATTGTAAGTAGGTCAAGGCCAGTGGCTTCTCAACATCCGGATCTTAGCATTGATAATGTTTCTTTAACTCTGTATGACTTCTAAAATTTTAGGTGTGATTCTCAACAGCAAATTTACTTTTGAGAAACACATTAGCTCTCTGTCTTCTTCAATTGTATAAAAAAATTTATTTATTAAGAAACTTAATCAATATATTATGAAGAAGCGTTTTAATTCTTTCATTCTATGTTGTTTTGAGTATTGTTGTCCTGTCTGATCTTCAGCTGCTGATTCTCTTCTTAATTTGTTGGACAGAAACTTATGGTCTATTTTGTAGGTAGTAAGTTGGCCAGGGCACCAGCCACCTGTTGAGATACCACCGCGAGAAAGTTATTGAGTCTTCACTGGCCAAACAGTGCTACATTGGATCCTTCTCTCTGGTTACGACTCATTTTTCACTTACTTACACATACTCGGAATAGCCTGGCCTATTCTTTACATATTCTCTTCTGTCCTCATAGACCTGACAACAATGAGATTACCAAACTATTCTTCTTTGCTCAAGGCGTTAACTACTGCATTGTAATTGTTCAGTGGCTACTTTTTTCTTGGTAAGGATAAAGGAGACCTTTTAGGTATGGAAGTAGCTCTTCTAGGAGAAAAGCTCTTAAAAATCAAACCATTGTTCTCTATTATTATTATTATTATTATTACTATCCAAGCTGCAACCCTAGTTGGAAAAGCAAGATGCTATAAGCCCAGGGGCTCCAACAGGGAAAAATAGCCCAGTGAGGAAAGGAAATAAGGAAATAAATAAATGAAGAGAACAAATTAACAATAAATCATTCTAAAATAAGAAACAACGTCAAAACAGACATGTCATATAATAAACTCAACAACATCAAAAACAAATATGTCATAAATAAACTATAAAAACACTATGTCCGCCTGGTCAACAAAAAAGCATTTGCTCCAACTTTGAACTTTTGAAGTTCTACTGATTCAACCACCCGATTAGGAAGATCATTCCACAACTTGGTCACAGCTGGAATAAAACTTCTAGAGTACTGCGTAGTATTGAGCCTCGTGATGGAGAAGGCCTGGCTATTAGAATTAACTGCCTGCCTAGCATTACGAACAGGATAGAATTGTCCAGGGAGATCTGAATGTAAAGTATGGTCAGAGTTGTGAAAAATCTTATGCAACATGCATAATGAACTAATTGAACGACAGTCCCAGAGATTAATATCTAGATCAGGAATAAGAAATTTAATAGACCGTAAGTTTCTGTCCAACAAATTAAGATGAGAATCAGCAGCTGAAGACCAGACAGGAGAACAATACTCAAAACAAGGTAGAATGAAAGAATTAAAACACTTCTTCAGAATAGATTGATCACCGAAAATCTTAAAAGACTTTCTCAATAAGCCTATTTTTTGTGAAATTGAAGAAGACACAGACCTTGTATGTTTCTCAAAAGTAAATTTACTGTCGAGAATCACACCTAAAATTTTGAGTGTCATACATATTTAAAGAAACATTATCAATACTGAGATCCGGATGTTGAGGAACCACCGTCCTTGACCTACTTACAATCATACTGTGAGTTTTGTTAGGATTCAACTTCATACCCCATAATTTGCACCATGCACTAATTCTAGCTAAATCTCTATTAAGGGATTCACCAACCCTAGATCTACATTCAGGGGATGGAATTGATGCAAAGAGAGTAGCATCATCTGCATATGCAACAAGCTTGTTTTCTAGGCCAAACCACATGTCATGTGTATATAGTATAAAAAGTAATGGGCCAAGAACACTACCCTGTGGAACACCGGATATCACATTCCTATAATCACTATGGTGACCATCAACAACAACTCTTTGAGATCTATTACTTAAAAAATCAATAATAATGCTAAGAAACGACCCACCCACTCCCAACTGTTTCAGTTTGAAAACAAGGGCCTCATGATTAACACGGTCAAAGGCAGCACTAAAATCAAGGCCAATCATACGAACTTCCCGACCACAATCAAGGGATTTCTGTACAGCATTCTTGGGTAGGGCTCTGGCCTCTGTACTATGGTCTTCCACTGTCTCTTGCTTGAGGGTACATGCAGGCACATTCTTCTATCTTATATCTCTTCCTCTTGATTTTTTAAAAGTTTTTCTTTAGTTTATATATGAAATATTTATTTTAATGTTTCTGTTCACAAAAGATGAGATTTTAATTGTTAATTACTTCTCTTGTTTATTTTTGTATTTCCTATCCTCACGGGGCTATTTTCCCTGCTAGAGCCCTTGGCTCTATTATCATCCTGCTTTTCCAACTAGGGTTGAAGCTTAGCAAGTAATAATGATAATAATATTAAATTTGTTATTCCCAATCTAAATATTAATCTCTGGCACTGTCATTCAAGTAGTTCGTTACGCATGTTGCATGAGATTTTTCATAATTTTAATCATCTTTTACGTTCATATCTTCCTGGACAGTTCCATTTTGTTCATAATACTATGCATGTAGTTAATTCTAATTGTTAGGCATTCTTCATCATGAGGCTCAATATTACACAGTATTCTAAGTTTTATTCCAGTTGTGACCAGTTGTGGAATGATCTTTCTAATCGGGTAGTTGAATTGGTAGAACTTCAAAAGTTCAAACTTATAGCAAATGTTTTATGTGGCACAGGCTGACAGGAGCCTTTATAGTTTATATATGCCATCTTGTTTATTTTACTTTTTTGAAATTTATTTTAATTCTTCATTATTTCTTATATCGTTCAACTATTTCCTTATTTCCTTTCCTCACTTGGCTATTTTCCCCTGTTTGACCCTTTTGCTTATAGCATCTTGCTTTCTCAACTAGGGTTGTAGCTTAGCTAGTAATGATAATAGTACAGTAAACTCCCTCTTAGACAGCACTTCACTAACTGGTACCTAGAAACTTTTCAGAAAAGCAGAAAATTATTTTTACTTGAAAGCTGGTTCATATTTGGCAATTAAGTATCCAACTCAATAGTTTGGCTTAGCATATAGCCTTATACTGTAATAAAGATTCCTAACAAGACAATTTGGACCTTGTAAATGAAGAAAAAGCATTGTAAGCATGTGGCACTTAGATTCTGCAAATAAAATCAAACCAATTCTGTGCTTGATTTTGAAAAAAATATCTTTTTCTTTCAATAGTAGACAGCCATTTCAAACAGAAAATACTTTGTATATATACAAATTAAGTCTTAATAAAGTCATTAATTTTTCATATTAATTGTGCGTCTTTACAATATTTTGAGAGTTAATGTGCTATGTGGTCTCCAGGGACTTTCCTACAAAGAACAAAAACAAGGAATCCAATACAACATAAACACCAAAGAAATATTGTGTTCCCTGCTCTAGGGCCGCTGTATCAACATGCAAAGCATATACTCAGTGTCTGTAAAAGAGATCTTTGAGTTTCAAGGCCACTCATGAATGTCAGAGGCAAGGGACAGTGACAATGTTTTAAAGACTGACCCCACACACACACACACACACACACACACACACATATATATATGTGTATATATATACATATATATACATATATATATATATGTGTGTGTGTGTGTGTCTTACGACCTACACGACTTATGACTTTGACTTTACAATCATTTTTTCACTGTTACGACGTCACAAGTATATAGGAAATAGTGCACTAATAAGATGAATATTTCCTGGGAAATAATCTATTTTCTTGTATAAAAATGAACTGATTTATCTGGGTAAATTAGTTTTTATTTTATTGATGATATACAATACTCATTTTTAGTAAAAAATATATTACAGTGAGCCCTCGCTACTTCGCGGTTTGACCATCGCGGATTCACGACTTCGCGGACTTTTTTTTATTAAATATGGCATCCGATTTCATCAGCAAACCACTATTTTTTGGGGAAACATCATTTTATTCTAGAAAATTGCTACTCTTTAAATAGTTAATTGCACATTAAGAAACCGTGTACTTTTGTTTTTAAATTTCGGGTGTGTTTTAAAAATCGAGTATTATTGACTTTTTGTTTTACTTTTGGCTGTGATCAGATCAGCTGACGTCTAGCTGTCGGTCTCAAGAATATGCGCGTACGAAGTATTGTTTATACCATTTCTTAACTTGTTGCAGCAAATGGTGGAGTGGAAGCAGATGTACGTCAAAAAGTGAATGAAGGTTGCAAAGTGTTGGGGGAAGTTAAGGGAGTAGTAAAAAATAGAGGGTTGGGCATGAATGTAAAGAGGGTTCTATATGAGAAAGTGATTGTACCAACTGTGATGTATGGATCGGAGTTGTGGGGAATGAAAGTGATGGAGAGACAGAAATTGAATGTGTTTGAGATGAAGTGTCTGAGGATTATGGCTGGTGTATCTCGAGTAGATAGGGTTAGGAACGAAGTGGTGAGGGTGAGAATGGGTGTAAGAAATGAGTTAGCAGCTAGAGTGGATATGAATGTGTTGAGGTGGTTTGGCCATGTTGAGAGAATGGAAAATGGCTGTCTGCTAAAGAAGGTGATGAATGCAAGAGTTGATGGGAGAAGTACAATAGGAAGGCCAAGGTTTGGGTGGATGGATGGTGGGAAGAAAGCTCTGGGTGACAGGAGGATAGATGTGAGAGAGGCAAGAGAGCATGTTAGAAAGAGGAATGAATGGCGAGCGATTGTGACGCAGTTCCGGTAGGCCCTGCTGCTTCCTCCGGTGCTTTAGATGACCGCGGAGGTAGCAGCAGTAGGGGACTCAGCAGTATGAAGCTTCATCTGTGGTGGAAATGTGGGAGGTTGGGCTGTGGCACCCTAGCAGTACCAGCTGAACTCGGCTGAGTCCCTGGCTAGGCTGGAGGAACGTAGAGAGTAGAGGTCCCCTTTTTTTGTTTTGTTTCCTGTTGATGTCAGCTACCCCCCAAAATTGGGGGAAGTGCCTTTGGTATATGTATGTATGTATGTATGTATCTATACAGTTGATATTACATAAGCACCAATGTGTTATAACCTATCATATTATTTTGTTTATTACATTTAAAACAACTTTCTCTCTCTCTCTCTCTCTCTCTCTCTCTCTCTCTCTCTCTCTCTCTCTCTCTCTCTCTCTCTCTCTCTCTCTGTGGGCTACTTTTCACTACCTCTCATTCCTTACCTCTATCTCACTAACAAATGAAATCTTTGTTGCTTCAAAAAGTTTCATTTATATTGAAAATCAATCATGATTCAATTTTCCTTACTTTCTCCAATCTCGCACTATGTCACATTGAACGTTATAGCGGTAACTTAATTGTTCGGCAACTTTAAAAATCGGCCTAGTACTTGCTGCTTCTCTTACTTTTATTTTTTTTTTTAGATGGTTTCATAATTGAGGGGGGTACAAGTTGACTTATAACTGAAGTTAGGAAAAGTATTTTGGATAT
>NC_090759.1:49772802-49822802 GCF_036898095.1 Palaemon carinicauda
CTGTGTAAGTATTTTCTTTCAATTCTTGCAAGAAAAAAGAAAACGGTTTTACATATTTCGCAAGCTATTCTTTGTCGCTCATGTCACATGTCGTGCGACGTCATATTTCTGGCAGAAAATTTGTTATCAAATCAAATTATTTCCTTTCGGTGTGTTACTAAGTAATTTTATTATTCCCATCATCAAAACATCAAGTAACAATATCAAGTGTTTCAGTGGTCTTTTATCAGTTGTTATAAGAATAGTACTACCTACCTTGAATTTAAGAAAAGAAGTCTGATGGCGTCATATTTCTGACTGAAGGTGAGTGGCAAATCACATGATATCCTTTCGATGCGTTACCGAGTAATACTGTATTAGTATTCCCATAATTGAAACATGGAGTAATGATACAAAGAATTTCTAATAATGTCTAAGAAAATATGAACATTTTATGGTGAATGAAAAATCAAAATATGGAGAGAGATAACGAACAAACTAATGACGTGTTCATTTGATAAATAATAATGGCCAAAACAAACTGTATGAAAACTGATATCCTGTAACATGTTGGTGCTGATGTAATTTAAATTTTTGGGCTCAAGCCATGACGTCCTGATGGAAGGTTCCTTCAGTAGCTTCCTTGGGTATATTTAACTACAGGGATATTCCCAGAGAATTAAACTAAAGGTTATCACAGAATTCTAACTTCTGCTGCGAGTACCCTAAAGGTTTCCCTCTAGGATATCGTATATCAACAGGGGACGTATGTATTAACACGCCACATAGCTATCTGCACCCCATATAGAGTTAACACTTCGATATGGAAAGGTGGAGGATAACTGGGGAGCCGTTCCACAGTTACACTCGTCTGTGGCTGCTTTTGGTACTTGAAACGTAAACAAACGGGCGCCATTGCTAAATGACGTCACATCCGTCTTCATCCTTCAGCCTTTAGCCCCTTGCTTTGGTCGGATTTCCCTTTGTGCGATTTTCATCGACTTACATCGCCGTTATGTCGTTACCTTCAGCCTCGCCTTCTTCTGGAAAGTTGAGTACCAGGTCCCAGTATTGTTTAAATAAGCTCTAGCCGTAAAGTAACTTCTACTTTTCGTAAAATATTGTTTTGTGGCGGAGCTGTGCCGATCCCGGACGCACCATTTTATGGCGTCGCTGTTCTATTGCATGCCTTATTTAGTTAGCCAGAAAAGCCTTATCCGGTCTCTTAACTAATTTATATTATAAGGTGAAGTAGCAACGTCAGTCATGTTGAATTAACGACAAACACTTCGAGAAACACTGGCCAAAAAAAAGTCAAGTTTGCGGGCAAGTCCAAAACAGAAGGATGACCTGGAGGGTGTTCGTGTAGGTGGCGGTGGTGTGGTGCAAGTGTGGTTTCTGGGGTCTTTGTTACGGCCCTTCCCTTTGATGAAGGAGTTATCTAATTGGAAGACAGCCTGTGAATAGTGGTTTTGACACGCCCCCGATGTAGACAGGACACTCACGAGGTGCTCGCGCGAGGGTAGTAACCTCTGCATTCCATACTTTTATTTTTCTCTGGTATATTTGGAAGATTTATATCAGAAAAGGTAGATAGAAGGACTTTTTACCGGCCGTCACAGGTCTCTCCCCAGAAATAGATTTTTCCTTCGTCAAAATCCCTTTATTAGTTATTTAGTCTTCATAGCTAGGAATTACTTATATCGTGTTTTAGCGCTCATCTACTTGGTTGTCGTTCGACCCCATACTAGATCGCTAGCTTAGCCCCTAGGCTAGATAGCCTAGTGCTTGTGTTCATGCATGATATATACCAGTGATCCTAGGTTAAGTTATGAAGATTGTGGCATTATTAAACATACTGTTAACTGTGATGTAAGTGTTTTCGCCTTCGGGGACCATATAGGGGACCGGGTTGATTGCGTATCTTTCCACCCTAACCTAAATGTAGGAACCCCTATATGCTCCCTAATCCCCTGCCTGCGGGCATTCCCTCTGTGTGGCCGTGCTTTCCCTTCTATATAGGGGAATCTTGTCTACAAACAGAGTATTTATTGCTTCTCTGTCTACCCTAAGGGAATGATCCCCCCTTAGGGATGTGACCGAGAAATAAGGAACGGCTCTGCCCTTCCTCAGTTGCACCTGGTTGGGTTACTCCTCCCTCCCTGCAACTTGCGATGTATCTTTCAGCCTACCTAGCCTAGGAGTTAACCCTCCTTCTCTAGGTTAAGCTCTAGGGGTTGATTCTGTACTTTTATAGTTTGAGACGGTACTCCTGTACCAATCTCATTCTGGTTACCTAACCTAGGTTAGGGAGCGTTCTCCCTCTCCTTGGTGGCCGTTCTTGTACAGAGCCTCCCCTATGAAAGACCCCTCATCTTCTCCCTCCCCACCTATCCCTTGGATGGAGTGGTAGGGCTAACTTGTTCCCCTGCTGGGCTGGCCGCTCTGGTACACATACCCTTCATAGCGTTCTATGGGGGTAGTCGCCGGCGGGGGTTTCCCCCTCTTGAGTGCCCTCTAACCCTCCCTTGGGTTACCCCAGGCACCCGGCCGACTGCCGGCCCCCTGCCGCCGGATGCTATGAGTATCTACTCCTATCATGGGTGCACTCTCTCCGGAGGGATGCCGGAGGGGTATGAGATCTTAACCCTTCCATCCCTCCTTACCTTTCTCTCCATCTATCCTGATGCCGGTCCCTTGCCGCCTCCACCGCCGGCGATACCGCCTTACCTCTGGTGACATTCTTTCATAAGATGCCCTCCCTCCTCTAAGACATCAGCCTTCCGTGTGCCGGAGGCTTCCGCCTTCCGTCGGCATACAGCCGACGTCCCACCCCTCCTTTTACCTAGTAACACCTGGCTGACCCTCCGTGCTGGCCACCTGGGTGCCGGCATCGATTGCCGGCGGTCTAGGTATACAACCATATGCTTATCTGTCTTATGAATTGATCCAAGCTCACCAGGCCGTCAGCCGTCGGTTGCCGGAGCCGCCGCTTCCTGCCGGCGACCTGCCGCTGTGCCGGCGGTCGCCAAGATGGTATTACAGTTTAGATACTCAATGTATCTGTCTTGATGCCTTCCACCCTGCAGGATCGGCCTTCGGCGTGCCGTCGGTCTGCCGGAACCCCCTGGAGACGTTAAGGGACATGCACCCCTTCTCATACCTGCCGACAATATGCCGACAGCCAACATCCTGCAGCCAGATGGCTTAGCCACTTCCACATATAGGTATTGTCTTACCTTTGAAATTGTGGCTGTGCTGTCTGATTGCACATTACAATATTCCAGCATACTCTGTGTGTCTTTGCGCAGCCGGTTGCCGGAACCTATATCTAATAAGGGGTGTTCCCTACTCCCCTTCTAACCAGGGATCTGAGTGGTCTCAGTCCCTGCTACACCTCGCAGGCAATTTCTGCTAGAGGTTTAGCTTCTACCCACCACGGCTTATCCATATGGATTTCCGTTTTGTACAAAAGAAATTGCCTACTGATAAGGTTACAGTAACCGACTGGGCGGGATTCA
Source organism: Palaemon carinicauda (assembly GCF_036898095.1). Taxonomy (NCBI): domain Eukaryota; kingdom Metazoa; phylum Arthropoda; class Malacostraca; order Decapoda; family Palaemonidae; genus Palaemon; species Palaemon carinicauda. The sequence continues at coordinate 49,776,303 of NC_090759.1, forward strand.
CAAGTATGTGTCTATCTACTTCCTTTCCCGCTCTTTACTCTTAAGCATTATAATACCTTATGAATTGTTTTAATGCTTAAAAACTTAGATTAAGTTATCTTAATTTTAGAGTAATGTAAGTCATTCTTATGCCTTCCATGTACTCATGATCTCTTTCTTTTACAGGAGGAGTATATGAAGTGCGAAAGCAACTTTTGTGGAGTGAAGCGCCCGGACTTTTACAGGCACAAGGTGTGCCGGACCCACGCCCCCTGCGCCGCCAAGAGAGGCGACCTGAAATACTGGGACCCGCAGCACTGTACAGTCTGCAAGAGTCGTTTGGTCGAGGCGTTCGACGATCCTCCTTCAGCGGAGGCAAGGGACAACGCTCGAGAGAAGCTACGCAAGTGGGTGCGTGGCTTCCAGAAGAACGCCACCGGACCGTATCTCGCCAGCGAAGATTTGAGGGCCTTGCTGTTTCCAAAGGCATCTAAAGACTCTGTGATCCCCAGTGATCAGATCCCCACCGTCCAGCTCGTGGTGGAACCTGATATCGTCATGGCGCAGTCCATGCATGAGTGCCACTTGGATTCCGATAACGTGGAACGTATGTCGGAAGTTTCGGAAGAGACGGAGAAGAACCTCATGGGCGAGGAGCTCGACTATGAGGAAGATCAGGTGGAATACCCTGATTCGGAGTTTGAGGTCGCTCCCACTCCTACTCCCGTATCGACTCCTGCACCGTCCGAGGAACCTGTTCTTTCGACTTCCGCCACCCCGGGCCCTCTTCCATCAGGCACTCAGGAGGTCTTCAAGATGCTAGAAGCCCTCATGGAAAGAAAACTTCGTGAGACCCATGAGCAATTCCGGTCTACCCTAGTGAGTTTTAAACAACCGAAACGGATTTCGGTTAAGGACCTCCCCTCTTGCTCGGATACTAACCCATGGAGATATGCCGAGCATATGCCGATCACAACTGGTAAGATCTTCATCAGTGAGAAGGTCGGCTCGATCTTGTTGGAAGAAGTGGAATTCTTCCCGAACTTCGAGGCTTATCCGGACTGTTACGTCCGGCTCAGGTCCAAACCAGCCTCAAAGGAAGAGACCGAACCGAAGGAAGTAATCGTGTCCGATCTCGCGAAGGCCCAGGCTATGCTAGCCAGTGCGGTGAAGAGTAGGGGTTTCACCAACTCCAAGATGCCGGCGCTCAGTAAGAAGCACCCAACCTTCGTTGCACCGAATGCTGCGACCTTCCCCTTTATAGAAAAGGCCTTCACAGCAGTCTTGAAAGCAGTGGAAGAAGGGAAACCTTGCCCTGTACTGGAGGAGTGCAGATCCTTCTCCCTTACCGTCCCTCACGGTGGGGAAGTTAGAGCCTGACGTAGCCAGTCGTCAGTTCAATGAGGACCTCCCAAGGCTAAATGATCACCTCCTTCGTAGGGAACAGGATACGAAGGAGAGGCTTGCCGCATCGCTGTCCCTACAGGTACAGCTCGAACTCATGGCCGGGGACACTAGAGTCCCGGACTTCTACATGGTCCTAGCCAAAACACATTTGGCAATGGTGACTAAGGACCTGTACAGCTTCACTAAGGCGCAGAGCCTGTCGTGAATTCGTGTTTGCCAGCGCGACGGTAAAACACGAACCCCGGAGGCTGATTTCCTCCAATATCTGGGGTAAATATCTCTTTCCCTCCTCCCTGTTGAAAGAGATTGCTGACAAGGCCGCCACAGAGAACAGGAACCTTCTCCACAAGTGGGGCATGTCGAGAAAAAGGAAATCCTCTCAGGACGATGGCCCTCAACCTAAGAGGAAGTCCCAGAAACCGAAACCCCAGCAACGTCAACAGAGATGGCAGTTTCCGGGTCCCGCTACTCCCCAAGTGGCAGCACGGCCACAGCAGACCTTTCAGTTGGTCCCCCAGCCGGTGGTGTCGCAGTCACCGGTCTTTACCCCTGTATTTGAGCAACATGCTACTACCTTTCGTCCCAGAGGTAGGGGCTCAAGCAGAGGTTCCGGCAGAGATTCGTCTCACCGCCCCTCCAGAGGCAGAGGAGGAAGGGGAGCTAGCGGCCGAGGTGGCAAACCCTCGGGACACCAGAAGCAATGAAGTGCTTCCGGTGGGAGGAAGACTCCGCCAATTCCAGGATCGTTGGACCTTCGATCCCTGGGCACACAGCATAGTCAAGAAGGGACTAGGCTGGAGCTGGACGCAACCACCCCCAGCCTTCCAGCAATTCTTCCAACAGTCAACCCCCCTCCTGGAAGAATACGTCCTAGAACTCTTGAACAAGAAGGTGATCAGGAGGGTAAAGTCAACCAGGTTCCAAGGGAGACTATTTTGCATTCCCAAGAAGGACTTCGACAAACTCAGAGTCATTCTAGACTTATCCCCTCTCAACAAGTTCATTGCGAACAGCAAGTTCAAGATGCTGACTCTCCAACAAATAAGGACCCTTCTGCCTCAAGGGGCCTACACGGTCTCCATAGACCTGGCGGATGCCTACTGGCACGTTCCAATGAATCATCACGCTTCCTCCTACCTAGGATTTCGACTCCAAAGGAAAAGTTACGCCTTCAGGGCCATGCCCTTCGGGCTCAACGTGGCTCCACGGATCTTCACCAAGCTGGCAGACGCCATCGTCCAACAGCTCCGCCTTCGCGGCGTCCAAGTGATGGCTTACCTAGACGACTGGCTGGTCTGGGCGACATCGCCCGAAAATTGTGTAAGAGCCTGCAACAAAGTCACCCAGTTCCTAGAACATGTGATTCAAGATAAACGCCGAGAAATCTCGCCTCTCTCCAGCTCAGAAGTTCCAATGGTTGGGAATCCATTGGGATCTTCAGTCACACCGCCTTTCCATCCCGCAGAAGAAAAGGAAGAAAATAGCAGGGTCTGTCAGAAGACTGCTGAAATCCAAACGGATCTCAAGACGACAGCAGGAACAAGTTCTGGGCTCTCTACAGTTCGCCTCTGTGACAAACCCAGTGCTTCGCGCACAGCTAAAGGATGCCGCGGGAATCTGGAGACATTCCGCATCCATCGCTTGAAGAGGCCTCAAGAGACGGCTTCCAAACAGACTTCGCTTACTATTAAAGCCGTGGTCGGAAGCAAAGGCTCTGAAAAGGTCCATTCCTCTTCAACACCCGCCTCCATTGATCAACATCCACACGGACGCTTCACTGGAGGGTTGGGGAGGTCACTCCCACCAACGACAGGTTCAGGGAACATGGTCTCCCCTATTCAAGATGTTTCACATCAAAATCTTGGAGGCCATGGCGGTTCTTCTCACCCTGAAGAAACTCTCCCCGCCTCCCTCGATCCACATCCGTCTGACTCTGGACAACTCGGTGGTAGTCAGATGTCTCAATCGTCAGGGCTCGAGATCGCCCCAGATAAATCAGGTACTTCTTCCGATCTTTCGTCTAGCAGAAAAGAAGAAATGGCACCTGTCTGCAGTTCACCTACAAGGATTCCGCAACGTGACGGCGGACGCTCTATCACGGACAAGCCCAATAGAGTCGGAATGGTCTCTAGACACAAGATCATTCTCCTTCATCTCTCGCCAAGTCCCGGAACTTCGGATCGATCTCTTTGCAACGAGCGACAACAATCAACTTCCTCGTTATGTGGCCCCGTACGAGGACCCCAAGGCAGAAGCAGCGTATGCCATGTCACTGGATTGGAACAGATGGTCCAGGATATACCTGTTCCCTCCCCCCAACCTTCTGCTGAAAGTCCTCTCCAAACTGAGAACCTTCAAAGGGACAGCGGCCCCAGTGGCTCCCAAGTGGCCCCGGAGCAATTGGTACCCTCTGGTCCTGGGGCTGCAGCCCACGCTGATTCCCCTCCGGGGCCCAGTTCTCTCTCAACAAGTACAGAAGTCGACTGTCTTCGCTTCACTGAAAGTCAGGGACCTTCATCTCATGATTTTCTCTCCTTGGCCGCAAAGAAAAGGTTTGGAATCTCGAAGAAAAGTCTAGACTTCTTCGAGGAATACAAGACTGAATCCACACGACGGCAATACGAATCTTCCTGGAGAAAGTGGGTCTCGTTCGTCAAAGCAAAAAATCCTACGGAAATCACCATTGATTTTTGCATGTCCTTCTTCATTCACCTTCATGGACAAGGCTTAGCAGCCAACACGATTTCCACCTGCAAATCGGCTTTGACTAGACCACTACTGTACGCTTTCCAGATTGATCTGTTCAGCGATATCTTCAATAAACTACCAAAGGCATGCGCTAGACTACGCCCAGCACCTCCGCCAAAACCTATCTCCTGGGCCCTGGACAAGGTGCTCCATTTTGCCTCTAACCTGGACAACGATTCGTGCCCTCTAAAAGACCTGACTCAAAAAGTTATCTTCCTTTATGCTCTCGCCTCGGGAGCCCGAGTCAGCAAAATAGTGTCATTGTCAAGAGACGAGGGTCATATCCTGTTCACAGATACAGGAGAACTTACCCTCTTCCCTGATTCGACGTTTCTCGCAAAGAATGAATTACCCACCAAGAGATGGGGCCCTTGGAGAATCTGCCCCCTGAAGGAAGATGTCTCTCTATGCCCAGTGGAGAGTCTTAAGGTCTATCTTCGAAGAACTTCAGACTTCGGTGGAGGTCAACTCTTCAAAGGAGAAACACCGGGTAGTGACCTGTCACTGAAACAACTAAGAGCGAAAATCACCTACTTCATTCGCAGAGCGGATCCTGACAGTACACCCCAGGTCATGATCCTAGAAAAGTCGCGTCTTCTCTGAATTTCTTCCAGGGCATGGATTTCGAAAGCCTCAAGAGCTTCACAGGGTGGAAATCGTCGCGCGTTTTCTTCAAGCACTACGCGAAGTAAGTGCATGAAGTTAAACATTTCGTGGTGGCCGCAGGTAGTGTTATGAAACCTGCCGTTTAACTCTGCATAGAACAGCTAGTTACTTGGGACTTTAACTCTACGGGTGCCTGTGTTGACCCTTGTGTGATACATAGTGATTTTATGGACACTTAGTGTTTCTAATAGACTGTTCTTATCAAGGTGAAATGTCATAGACTTCACATGAGTGCCACATGCTCCAGGGCATGATGTTTTTCCTTGAAAAAGACTGACGTTCCTCCGGAACTTATGTTTCTAAAAGTGAAATTTCTTTCAGATTCAAGATTGAAGTCTTTTATTTTCTATGTACATTATTCTTTATTATTGTAAATTAACTTTACACCTTTTATTGCAATTGTTATCACTACAATCTGCAATCTATGAAATGTCTATTTTATTACATGTGCGTCTCTCTCCGCTCCTATTATTATTATGAAATACATGATTGTCATAGTTTCATTTAACCCCTTCCCTTTGGAATGAGAAGAATAATATAAATTTACCTGTATTATATACTCATACTGTGTAATATTCCTACTTGAATACTTACCTTCGTCCTGCCTTCGAAACCAGATTGATCTCTCCTCCAAGGAGTGTAGTGATTAATTATCACTTGCCTATGCTTGAGAATATTCCTACCCGAATATTAACCTTCTGTCTTGTCTCCGATTCCTGCACGAACTCTCCGCAAGGTGAGTAGCCCTTCAATGATCACTTCGGATTTTGGTATGATCCGCCGGGACTTCTCTGCCAGGGGGGCAGGGAGCTGGATCCCCACGGAAACTCTAGCGAGGACACATTACATACCTCAATTCGGAGCCCTTGGCACTTGCTTAAAAGGGGAAATTTTCCACGATACATTAATTCTCTGGTACACTTCCATCAGGACGTCATGGCTTGAGCCCAAAAAACGGGTTTTGAGCGAAGCGAAAAATCTATTTTTGGGTGAGATGGCCATGACGTCCAGCCTTACAGGCCCCGCCCTGTCCTGCTGTATCATGGAGATTAGCAAGGAGCTTGCCTCAGGATGAGGACGGACGTGACGTCATTTAGCAATGGCGCCCGTTTGTTTACGTTTCGAGTACCAAAAGCAGCCACGGACGAGTGTAACTGTGGAACGGTTCCCCAGTTATTCTCCACCTTTCCATATCGAAGTGTTAACTCTATATGGGGTGCAGATAGCTATGTGGCGTGTTAATACATACGTCCCCTGTTGATATACGATATCCTAGAGGGAAACCTTTAGGGTACTCGCAGCAGAAGTTAGAATTCTGTGATAACCTTTAGTTTAATTCTCTGGGAATATCCCTGTAGTTAAATATACCCAAGGAAGCTACTGAAGGAACCTTCCATCATGACGTCATGGCTATCTCACCCAAAAATAGATTTTTCGCTTCGCTCAAAATCCGTTTATGAAGATATTTTGAATAAGTTAAGAAAATATATGAATTATACATGTATTGTATGTGCGCATAATCACAATACAATAGTGAGACCTTGAGATTACTGTAGTTGATGCTTAACAAAATTAAATCCTTGTAATTGCTGATCATTGAAACACTCCAAAAATTGGAAAACATAATGCTAACATGCTTTAATAAATCACATTTAGACCCAATACAGTCGACCCTCGTTAATCGCGGATTCTTGCTTCGCGATTTCGGTTTTTCGCTGATAAGAACAACGCAATACCTATAAAAAGAGAATCTATTATTCGCAATATAATTTCACGTTTCACAGTGATTTCAAATAGCCTGTGCTCCTGTACACTGGGAGCACTGCGCACCACTACCGATCTCTACACCCAGCTGGTCCTAGCTCTCTCTGTACAGTGTATTCCATTTATTGTGGTAAAAAATTACAGCTATATTTGAAATAAACTGGATTTTGATTAAACTGGTGTTTCACTTGACTTTATCCAATAATAATGCTTGTAGTATTCACATTTTAGTATCGCGTTTATAATTAAAAACATGACTTTTAATCTAATGCATTGTTTACATTCAAATCAGCTGATCAACCCTGCGTAGTCCGTTGTCAACCTCAATATTGGATCAAATAACTCCCTCATTTATAATACTATTACTATAATTAAATCTACTGTAAAGAAAATATTTCAGCTAGGGTTCAATATTGATCTTATAGATTCGTATTTTTCGTCTATTCCGAGAGCTTGTACTAGACTAATACCGGTAACTCGCCCTCACACAGTTTCCTGAGTTTTAAATGATGTCCTTGATCTAGCTTCTGACACTGATAATGGCTCATGCACTTATATAGCGCTTCTTAGGAAGACATTATTTTTAATAAGTTTAGCCTCAGGAGCCAGAATATCTGAACTCAGCATTATCTAGAGAACCAAATCATATTGATTTTCTTTCTTCTGGTGGAATTTTATTATCTCCAGATAGAAAAATCTTAGAAAAGACTGAGGATCCACAGAATAGATGGTCCCCGTGGAAGATTGTCCCACTTCCACAGGATCTCTCTCTGTGCCCAGTTAACACTCTGGAAGTCTATTTGAATAGAACTTCTTAAAAGTCTTCAGGCCCTTTGTTTATTTGAGAGGATGGAGGAACCATTTCCCTGAAAGGAGTCAGACAATAGATTCTTTATTTTATTAAACAAACCAAGCCGGAATCTGTCCCACATGCCCATGATATCCGAGCAGTAGCAACATCAGTCAATTATTTTCGTCACATGAATTTTGAAGAATTAAAAAGATATAGTGGTTCCTCCAGATATAACAGGGTCCTATCTCCATATATATTTTTTCCTCTTAGTGCCTTATCTCCTAATAAGGAGCAGGGCGACAGCTGCCTTGCCTATTCCTCCTACCTTAACCTTGACCTTCATTTGGGTTGTAATTAAGAGATTGGTATATTAAGGATTATTAGTAAAACACACTTAATTAAATTATTCTATTTTTAATTCAGTTCCTTAACTTTTGTGTATTTCCAAGCTCATGGGACCAATTCTCTGTTACTATTTCATGGAGCGACACAGGTTGAGCCCAGAAAACGAATTTTGAGCGAAGCGAAAAATCTATTTTTGGGTATACAGTAGCCATGTCGTCCTGATGGAAGGTTCCTTCAGTAGCTTCCTAAGGGTATATATGACTACAGTAGATATTCCTAGAGAATTAAACTAGAGGTTTCACAGAATTCTAACTTCTGGCGCAAGTACCCATAAGGTTTCCCTTTAGGATATCATATAATCGTATAATAACGGGACGTATGCTTGTCACGCCACATAGCTATCTGCACCTCACATAGCGTTTACGCTTTGAGGGGGAATAGTGGCAAGTTATAGGAGGAGCCGTTACAAGGTTCTCCTCCGTTACTGTTTTGGTACTCGGCGACGTCAACATCCGGTCGCCATGTTGGCCGCCATCTTGGATGACGCTGTCGTCCTGCATCATTGTTATTCCTTTCGGCGTTTATGCCAGCCTCCATGATGATAAGATTGGGAGGGGCCTTTCAAGGCCGAATAGAGAACAAGGGCGGGTCCATCAGGACGACATGGCTATCTCACCCAAAAATAGATTTTTGGGCTCAAGCCATGTCGTCCTGATGGAAGTGTACCAGAGAATTAATGTATCGTGGATTTTTCCCCTTTTTGTAGTGCCTTTTGACTTCTAAACAATATTCCTTTGGTCTGATGACCACAGAGACTTGTGGCATATCAGTCACATGCCAGCTCAGATAAGCATATACCATATTACTGCTTCCTGCCCTCCTGGCAGGGAAGTCCTAATTGGACAGAAGGAACATCTTGAAGTTGCTTGATAGAGGAACTCGCCTAGTCACGGAGATACCTGCCGGTCCCAGGGCCAGATAGAGAAGGTAAGTATACTCGTGTTGGAACAAGTTACCTTAATCTAGATGAGCTTGCATCAAGAGAACAAAATTATAACATTGTTCATAATAATATCAAAACAAAGGGTAATAAAAGTCTGTAACAGTATTTTATTTCATGAGAGAGAGAGGGCGAAATAGATGCTCAGGGTAACCTAATACTTTTATTCATTAAAACAGGATGAAACAGCATGAAATAGGTAAAACAAATTTTTACAATAAGCAATGCAATTAAAAACATAGACTAAAGACATAAAAAGAAGTGGGTGTGGAATCTGAAAAGAAAAACTTTTCATTATACACATAAGTTCCAGAGGAACTATAAAGTCTTTCTAGAAAATCTTATATACACTTCATGTTAAAACATGTGGCACACGTGTTACTGTCTGTTACTTCACCTTGTAGAAGAACAGTCTTTAGCCACACTAGGTGGCACTTAAAATCACTATGTTTCGCACTAGGGTCAACACAGGCACCCGTGGAGTTAGAGTCCCGAATAACTCACTGTTCTACGCAGCACTAAGCAGCAGGTTTTAGCACACTACTTGCTGCCACCACATAGCGCCGCAACTCTTGCACCTGATTTGCGTAGTGTTTGACAAACACTCTTGAGGATTTCCAGCCCGTGAAAGAACGAAGACTCGAAGTCCATCGACTGGAAGAAATTCAGGGAAGAGGCGACTTGACTGGGATCATGACCTGCTGGTGTACTGTCAGGATCCGCTCTGCGAATAATGTAGGTGATCTTCGCCCTTAGTTGTTTGAGTGACAAATCAGACCCTGATGTTTCTCCTTTAAAGAGCTGTCCTCCGCCAAAGTCTGAAGTTCTTCGAAGATAAACCTTTAGACTCTCCACTGGGCATAGAGAACATCTTCCTTCAGGGGCCAGATTCTCCAGAGGCCCCACCGTTTGGTGGGAAGCTCGTTCTTGGGGAGAATCGTATGGTCAGGAAAGATGGTCAGTTCGCCTGTGTCAGCAAACTGTATTTGGCCCTCTTCTCTTGATAAAGCCACAATCTCACTGACTCGGGCTCCCGAGGCGAGAGCAAAAAGGAAAATCACTTTTTGAGTCAAATCTTTCAGAGGGCAAGACTCGATGTCCAGACTTGAGGCAAACTGGAGCACTTTGTTGAGATACCTGGAGATAGGTCTCGGAGGAGGTGCAGGACGGAGTCTAGCACATGCTTTTGGCAGCTTGTTAAAGATGTCGTCGGACAGGTCGATCTGGAAGGCATAGAGTAGGGGTCTTGTCAAGGACGATTTGCAGGTAGAAATCGTGTTGGCTGCTAAGCCCTGTCCATGAAGGTGAATAAAGAAGGACAGACAAAAATCTATAGAGATTTCCGTAGGATTTTTAGCCTTGACGAAGGACACCCATTACTTCCAGGAAGACTCGTATTGCCTTCTGGTAGATTTAGTTTTGTATTCCTCTAGGAAGTCCAAACTTTTCATCGAGATCCCAAACCTCTTCTTAACAGCTAGGGAGAGAAAATCATGAGATGTAGGTCTCAGGTTTTCCTTGATGAAGCGAAGACAGTCGACTTCTGAACTTGCTGGGATAGAACTGGGTCCGGCTTCGGAATTATCTTGGGTTGTAACTCCAGGATTAGAGGGAACCAGTTACTCCGGGGCCACTTGGGTGCCACTAGGGCTGCTGTTCCTTGGAAGGTTCTCAGCTTGGTGAGGACTTTCAGGAGAAGGTTGGGTGGAGGGAACAGGTAAATCCTGGACCATCTGTCCCAATCCAGGGACATGGCGTCCACTGCTTCCACTCTGGGGTCCTCGTAAGGGGCCACGTAACGAGGAAGTTGTTTGTTGTCGCTCGTCGCGAAGAGGTCGATCTGCAGTTCTGGGACTTGGCGAGAGATGAAGGAGAATGAGTCTGCATCTAGGGACCATTCTGACTCTATGGGGCTTGTCCTTGATAGAGCATCTGCCGTCACGTTGCGGAATCCTTGATAGTGAACTGCTGAGAGGTGCCATCTCTTCTTGTCCGCTAGGCGGAAGATGGGCAGTAACACTTGGTTGAGTTGGGGCGATCTTGAGCCCTGACGGTTGAGACAGCTGACCACAACGGCGCTGTCCAGAGTTAGACGGATGTGGGACGAGGGTCATGGAGACAGCCTCTTCAGAGAAAGAAGGACCGCCATGGCCTCCAAGAAGTTGATGTGGAACGTCTTGAATAGGGGAGACCATGTTCCTTGAACTTGTCGTTTAGGGGAGTGAACCCCCCATCCTTCTAGCGATGCATCCGTGTGGATAACGACCGACGGAGGTGGTGGTTGAAGGGGGACTGATCTCTTCAGGTTCTTTGCCTCCGACCATGGCTTTAGGAGTGAACGAAGCCTGGTTGGCAGAGGTCTCTTGAGATCTCTTCGAGCGATGAATGCGTATCTTCTCCAGACTCCCGATGCATCCTTAAGCTGTGCTCGTAGCACTGGGTCTGTCACTGAAGCAAACTGGAGGGAGCCGAGCACCTGCTCCTGTTGACGTCTTGAAATCCGTTTGGATTTTAGGAGTCTCTTGACAGAACCTGCTATTTCCTTCCTTTTCTTCGGAGGGATGGAAAGACGGTGTGACTGAAGGTTCCAATGGATTCCTAGCCATTGAAACTTCTGAGCTGGAGAAAGTCGAGACTTCTTGGTGTTGATTTTGAAACCCAGATGTTCCAGGAATTGGGTCACTTTTCTTGAAGCTTGCAAGCATTCTTCTGAAGATGCGGCCCATACCAGCCAATCGTCCAGGTAAGCCATCACCTGGACGCCTTGAAGGCGTAGCTGTTGGACGATCGTTTCTGCGAGCTTTGTGAAGATCCTTGGAGCTACGTTGAGCCCGAAGGGCATGGCTCTGAAGGCGTATTGCCTTCTTTGAAGCCTGAATCCTAGGTAGGAGGAGGCCTGGTGATTCATGGGAATGTCCCAGTAGGCGTCCGCCAAGTATCAAGACTGTGAATGCCTTTTGGGGCAGTAGGGCTCTGATGTGCTGAAGAGTTAGCATCTTGAATTTGTTGTTCACGATGAACTTGTTGAGAGGGGACAAGTCCAGAATGACTCTTGAGTTTGTCGGAGTCCTTCTTGGGAACGCAGAACAGTCTTCCCTGGAACCTGGTGGACTTTACCCTCTTGATCACCTTCTTGTTCAAGAGTTCTTGGATGTATTCTTCCAGGACGGGGGTGGTGTTGGAAGAATTGATGGAAGGTTGGAGGTGGTGTTACCCAGCTCCACCCTGGTCCGTTCTTGATGCTGTGAGCCCAAGGATCGAAGGTCCAACGATCCTGGAAGAGGCGGAGTCTTCCTCCCACTGGAAGCCTTTCATTGCTTCTGCTTTCCCGAGGGTTTGCCACCTCGGCCGCCTGCTCCCCTCCCTCCTCTCCCTCTGGAAGGGCGTCGAGAGGAGTCTCTGCTGGAGCCTCTACCTTTTGGACGAAAGGTAGTTGACTGTCTTTCGTAAGCAGGTGTGAAGACTGGTGACCGAGCCACCACCGGCTGAGGGACCAACTGAAAGGTCTGTTGGGGCTGAGCCACCAACTGGGGAGTAGCGGGTGCCGGAAACTGGCGCTTAGCCTGTCGCTGCTGAGGCCTAGGCATGTTAGACTTCTTGTTAGGTTGGGGGCCCTCATCCTGAGAAGATTTTCTCTTTCTAGACATGCCCCACTTGTTGAGAAGGTTCCGGTTCTTGGTGGCGGCTCTGTCTACGATCTCTTTCACGAGATCATTGGGAAGAGGTTTTTCCCCAAATGTTGGAGGAGATCAGTTTCCAGGGTTCGTGTTTGACGGTAGCGTCCGCAAACAAGAATTCCCTACAGGCTCTCCGAGCCCTGATGAAGCTGTAGAAGTCCTTCGTCAAGGTGGCGAGATGTGTCTTAGCTAAGACCATATACATATCTGGGATCCGAGTGTCCCCGGCCATTGTCTCCAATTGCACTTGGAGGGAAAGGGACGCGGCCAGTCTCTTTCGTATCCAGCTCCCGACGCAGAAGGTATTCGGAGAGCTTGGGGAGGTTCTTGTTAAACTGACGTCCTGCTATGTCATCCTCCAAATTTCCTACCGAGAAAGTTAACTGGATGTCTTTCCAGTTCTTGTCGTCAGGAGGTAGGGCGAGGGAGAGGGGCTACATTCCTCCAATGTAGGGCAAGGTTTCCCTTCCTCCACCGCCCTCAACACTGCCAGCAAGGACTTTTCAGCAAAGGGGAAGACCATGCTGGCAGGAGCAAGAAAAGATGGGTGTTTCTTGCTAAGGGCCGGCACCTTAGAGTTAGTGTACCCCTTGCTCTTAAGGTTGCCGGGCAAAAGAGATTGAGCCTTGGCGTGGTCAAAGACTTTGACCTCCTTAGGCTCAGTTTCCTCCTTGGAAGCTGGCTCAGACTTGAGACGGATGTAACAGTCCGGATATGACTCAAAGCTAGGCCAAAACTCCACCTCTTCAAGGGGGACGGCGCCTAGCTTGTCATTGACGAAGATTCGTCCACTTGTAATTGGCATGTGCTCAGCATGCCTCCAGGGGTTGGTCACTGAGCAAGGGGGAAGATCCTTGACGTTGATCTTCTTGACTGACTGCTTCGACAGACGGAGAATCTCCCTCTTGAGGTCCTCTTGTCCTTTTCGGAACCTCTCGTCCAGGAGGGTCACTAGGGCCTGAAGACTGTCCTGGTTCCCCAGTAAAGACGGAGTAGGAGTAGAAGAGGTAGAGGGGATGGGTTCCGTTACAGCAACGGAAGTAACAGGGGACACGGGCGACTTCGCCCTTGGAGTCCAGAACCTCCACATGCTCCTCCTCTTCTTGACCCTCGGCCATCAGGGTCCTTTCGGTGGTGTCAGACACCTCCGACATTTGTTCCACCTCATCAAGATGGAAGTCTTGCAGTGCGTCCGATATGTCAGGTTCGACCGTCAGCTGGACGCAGGGGATCTCGGCCTTGGGGATGACAGCATCCGCAGATGCCTTTGGGAAGAGCAAAGCTCTCATCTTCTCACTCGGGAGATAGGGCCTCGTGGCGTTCTTTTGTAAACCACGCACCCATTTGCGCAGTTTCTCTCGGGCAACGTCCCTGGTCTCCGCAGAGGGAGGGTCATTAAACGCCTCGTGGAGCAGGTCCTTGCAGACGATGCAGACCTGCGGGTCCCAATACCGGAGAGTCCCCTTGGTGATGGAACAGCTGGCATGGGTTCGGCACGCCAGGTGGCCGTAGAAGTCCGGATGCCGAACGCTCCAGAAGGCGCTTTCACACCGGACATACTCCTCCTGTAAAAGAAAGGGGGAATGAGTCTGCGGAAGTCATATACAATGACAAAGTAAAGACTTGAAGTAATCTTAGATTAGCATTAAAGTTATTTAACTCAATATAAGATTCCTTTTCATGTGTAAGCTTAGGATAGGTAAGCTGGAAAAGAAGCAGAAAAGACACATACATGTGCATCCCGCCCAGCCAATTGCCACGACCCCACACCAAGACTAATTCTAGGGGCTCTTAAAGAGCCTAAGAGATGGAAGGGATATCCATAATAGATTAAGCACAGCTTAGGTTTTCTCTGGAGAATTAGTCATGGTAAGAGGGGGGAAACTGAATTCATCAGTTTAGGATAAAAGGGAGAGAAATGATCCCTCCTTATTCAGATAGGTCCCGGCAAGGGACTACGCATGGATGGACAGAGTATGCTGGAAATATTTTTACTGCATAACTATACATCATAGTTTTTTGTCTAGGGTAAGTACTGTACCATAGATGTAACGGCTATCATATATAGCTATACAATAGTCACTGCCATCACAAGGCCAGCAGGGGAGAGGTGACAGTCCACTGAAGTAATATAATTAGGTGCTGGCGGCATGCCGGAAATGCGCCGGGCGCCGGCGAATCTCCATCAAGGGTGGGAACCCCTCCTTGTCATCAGTCTGTGGCAGAGAGAATAGGAGCTTCTGGATGATGGCAGATCGCCGGCACGTCAGCGGCCTCCGGCAGTCGGCAAGCGACCGGCGAAGGTATTCCAGCACTGGCGTCAATCAGTGAGACAGAATGGATACTAGGGTACCCTGACAGCTGTTGCCGGCAGGGTAGCGGCAGTGGACCGGCACTGATAGGTAGAGAGAAAGGGTAGGGGAAGAGGGAGGGAAGGATAATTCGTTACCCCGACCTCGTTTTCCTCCGGAAGGAGTGTTCAAATAAAAGAGAGGGGGCAATCTTTCATCCAGCCGCAACAGAGCCGGCAGTCGGCAAGAATTGCGGATGGCGGCCCAAGGGAGGACCAAAGAACACTCTAAGATAGGGAGGTCCCACGCCGGCAGACCGATTCGTTTAGGCTATCCCTTAGTTCGACTATATGTGGGAAGCTTAGCAGCTCGGACTAACCCACGAAGGGACCAAGCCGAACCCACAACCCGCCTGCTCACGGTGGAGTTGTAGGACGGCGGACAGGGGTGTGATGGGTAGGCCAACACAAAAGGAAAGAGGGGGGAGGGGCGAGGGTCCTGAGGGGGAGTGTGGGGGAAGGCATAGCCTTCACCAACACTCCAGGGGGGGGGTTTCTGTTCCAGAACCAGCCCCATCCCAGGTGTAGGAGACTTCATTCTCCAGCCTAGGGTAGGTTAGTTCAGAGAAGGTATAGCACTAGTGTACTGTCCTAAACTATAAAGAAACAGAATCCCCCTGGCCTGCCTAACCTAGGCTAGGGAAGCGAGTCCCGAACCAAGGAAGGCAGGTGTAGGACAAATCGCTAGGCCACAGGGAGGAAAGGGTCGTAACCCTACCAAGTGTGGACTAGGGGGAAAGGCAGAGCCCTTCCACCTTCGCCGACCAGCAGGGCCCCAAAAGGAGAGTTCATTCACCTAGAGGGGGAGTTGGGGGCGAACGACTGGTACTCTGAGGTTCTGTCCCAAACTCTAAGCTCATGTGCTATGGCCATGAGTGGGGAAAGAAAATCCTAGCCTAACCCTACTCGAATGCGATTCGAGGTAAGGAGGGCTAGGATGTAGCCTAGGCTACCTCAGAGGGAGGAGATACCTTGGCCAAGGTAACTGGGGAGGATAGGAAGTATACCACAGCCCTACGGTAGTTTAGGGGCAAGGGAGTCAACTACCAAGATCACCGAAACCCTTAGTATACTTCCTCAAATGCAAAAACATATGTGCAATCACTGAATCTTATATGTATAAATGCCTAAAATCTCCATTTCATAAATTAACACTAGGAACACTTATTATATCATGCATGAGAGTAAACAAAAACCACCTAGGCTATCGAGTCTAGGGGCTAGGCTAGAACACTAGCCTACGAATCGGCTACCTACGCTCGCCAAAAAAGGATACTATTGGCATAATATAACTAATTCCTAGCAATGAAGACTAAATAACTAATGCTGATAATTAGTTATAAGACCGGGTAAGGTTGTTCTGGCTAACTAAATAAAGCATGCGAGGCGAACAACAGCGTCCGACATGACGCCTCCGGTCAAGGCACAGCTCTGCCACAAAATACGGTATTTAAGAGAAAAAGGCGTTACTTTACGGCTAGAGCTTATTGATACAATACAGGAATATGGTACACAACTTTCCAGAAGAAGGCGAGGCTGAAGATTGCGACATACTGGCTCACTTAGCGAAAAACTGGGAAAAGCACCTTGTCATATTACGCTACGTGTAAAGGAATAACAATGTCGCGCGACGGCGGCGTCATCCAAGATGGCGGCCAACATGGCGACCGGATGTTGATGCCGCCGAGTACCAAAACAGTAACGAAGGAGGAGAACCTTGTAACGGCTCCGCCTATAACTTGCCACTATTCCCCCTCGAAGTGTAAACGCTATGTGGGGTGCAGATAGCTATGTGGCGTGTCAAGCATATGTCCCCTGTTATACGATATCCTAAAGGGAAACCTTATGTGTACTCGTGCCAGAAGTTAGAATTCTGTGAAACCTTTAGTTT
The DNA here is from genome assembly GCF_036898095.1 of Palaemon carinicauda. NCBI lineage: Eukaryota > Metazoa > Arthropoda > Malacostraca > Decapoda > Palaemonidae > Palaemon > Palaemon carinicauda. The sequence goes on from NC_090759.1 coordinate 49,792,923, forward strand.
AATTCTCTGGGAATATCTACTGTAGTCATATATACCCTTAGGAAGCTACTGAAGGAGCCTTCCATCAGGACGACATGGCTTGAGCCCAAAAAAGGTATTTTGACGAAGGAAAAATCTATTTCTGGATGAGGGACCTGTCCCACCCAGTGAACCTACCCCCCTTTTTCCTCACCCTAGGCAGGCCCAAGCTTGGGTTGCTAGTAGGAATGATGGGAGAAGCATGGGTAGTGGTAGTCGTGGGGGGGGGGCAGTAGCTGTAGAGAACGGCACCTCGTAGTAATAGGGGATGTTGAGGAAGAAGACTATTTGGTAAGGGACCTCTGTTAGTGGTTTCAACACGCCCCAGTTATTATACCGACACCCTATAAGGGTGAGCGAGCTGGGTATATTCCTGGCATTCCATGCAACTTTTTTCTATGGTATATTTAGCAGTAATTATACCTTAGAAATGGTGCTATAAGGAGCATTACACGGAGCGACACAGGTTGAGCCGAGAAATAGATATTTCCTTCGTCAAAATTTCAATAGTTTTATTTGAAATGCTTCTCTTATGTTTTATTTACTTGTATTGGAAGTTGAATCGCATAATGTAAACTGGAGTTTCATTCATGTTGCCGATGCACGATATTTTATAGTTTTTAGCTCTGGTGCTTGATTATAAGGCCTCAATAGAGACTTTGCAAAGAAACAAATATTTCATTTATTACAGAGAGAGAGAGAGAGAGAGAGAGAGAAGGAGACCTCGGACGTATGTAGATGTACAGCTATGCAATGTTTTATCGTGATAAATAGTCTTTTCATATGCACAGTAAAGTAAACCATTCCACATTCTAAATCAAATTTATTTACTCTCTCTCTCTCTCTCTCTCTCTCTCTCTCTCTCTCTCTCTCTCTCTCTCTCTCTCTCTCTCTCTCTCTCTCTCTCTCTCTCTCATATTCGATTTCGTTTCGGAAGCATTTTTGCGTTCTAGAAAATTACGATTATTTAGATAGTTTATTGAGCTTTAATAAAACATTTATGTATTTTCGTTTTAAATTTGGGTGTATTTTATCAATAAGTATTTTTGGTGCCATGATCAGATCAGCTGATCTGATCATGTCATCCAAAATCCTTAATTTATAAAATACACCCAAAATTTAAAACGGAAGCACATTGAGTGTTTTTAGCAATAGAAGTGAGTGGGCCGGGATTTTTCTTTTATTAAAGATGAGAACGCCTCCCTTTCCGTCTTACCCGTCGCCTTACCCTTGTCGGTTACATCTACACTGTTCCCCCACCTCACATTAAATCTAGTCTCCTGGGTTCTTGGCACATTTAACCTCGGCCATATATATCACCCTAGCTTAGATCTTTTCCCTTGTGGTTACCTGGTCTGAAGGATCTAATAACCTTCTTACCATATCAAGTGACCTTAGACTACACACACTACCATTAGGAGTTTGCCTTCCCTCTTCTATGGGTAGTTGGCCAACTTCATAGTAAAGCTGGATAGTTTAAGGACCATAAATACCCTTTAATCTCTCTTGACATATACTGGACGATAGCTTATAGCAAGCGATTGTTTTAATTATCTCATTTATCATACCTGAGGAACATTATCCTCAATTGATCGATTGGATACCTCCTAGTTGTCAGGATTTTCATTGAATTCAAGAATTCCTTGTATCCTGATTGTTTCTAATGGCTCTCATAATTTTTGCAATGGGTGAACTCCCTTGCAGTAATCAATTTAATTTGAACTAGGCTAGTGGCAGTCAGCCCTACCAGCTGACCCTAATAACTGGTCTGTACTGTTCCTTACTCTCAGCAATGCCTATTTACAGTGTTGCGTCGATATAACTGCCAAGTAAGGGGAAGTTAGACCTTGGGCCCATGTCGGCTCTACATAGCTGCCGCCTTAGGTTGAATGGTATCTAATTTCGCCCCCCTTAGGTTGTTTGAGCGACCACTTTCGGGGAAAAAGTGTTCTATTGGTATGAATCTTTTCCTTCTCTCTATTCTACCACTAGAAAAGATTTCACATACAGTAGAATCCTGCGCTGTTTGGCATGAGCTTCTGTTGTAGTGTAGCCTTCGCTGTAGCTAGTAGTAGGTAGATATTTTGAATTGGTGTGTATTTACTTTTTTTTTTTTTTTTTTTTTTTTACAAAATATTTCATATTTTGTACATTTTCTATCTTTATGATTTGAAAATTTTCTTTGGTGTCAAGTACTCATTGAAATTTTTCTATCTTTACAGGTTTCTGAGGACATGGAGTGTTCTATGGTAACCTGCACCCGGCTGGTCAAGATGCCTTGTAATCATAAGACCTGCAGGAAACATGCAGATTGTCCTGTTTCCAAGGGATTCTTTGATATTTGGGAACCATCTAACTGCAATATATGCAAGGATCTCCTCCACTCTGGCTTCTAGGCTACCAACGTTTCTCAAGAATTGAGAGTGGGGCCAGAAAACCATCAGACACTAGGTGAAAGGATTTCAGAAGAGCTCTCAACAAGTGCCCCCTATCTTCCTTCATTGGAATTAAAAGATCTCTTGTTCCCCAGGGCTAATGTGACCGCATTTTACGGTCATCAGATACCGACTGTTCACCTTCTATCAGTACCTCTAGTTCATGCAGACAAAGTCCAGGACGCGCTTCAGGACATTTCCGTTACATTGGAAAAAGAAGGTTATTGCTGACGACGAAAGCCTTGGATAACTTGCTCGACAGTCACCCAGTAAGTACTATCCTCAGTACTTCTTTACCTATTCATGTTCCTACGTCTGATACACCTGTCTCGTCTTCCATTCCTTTTCCAACTACAACTGCCCCTTTGTTCTCTGGTCACTTGGAGTTTATGGCTTCCATGAAAGAATTCATAGAAAATGTCCATGCAGAGCATAAGTAAAGCGCAAGCATCCTTTGAGGCGAAGATGGAGGCGCTTCAATAGGCACCAAAGGCCAAGGCTCCATCAGCCTCGAGTCTGCCAGAATGTTTGGCAAAGAACCCTTGGCGTTACGCAGAACATATGATTCTGAGTGAGGGGTACCTTCATATTGGTGAAGGCATGGGCTCTAAACCAGTCTTGGACTTAAAGTTTTACCCCTCCATCGAGAATTATCCTTTCTGCTATGTTAGGTTAAATTCTGAAGCGTCTATTAGGGAAACGATCATCTTAGACCACGGTAAGGCTCAAACCCTGTTGGTCAAGGAGCTCAGTCAATCGAGTTTACTAACACTCAACTTTCTACTATTGGCAAAGCAAGCAACTTGTGTAGCTCCCAAAGATACTGTCTTTCCCTTTGCCTCAAAGAGTCTGGAGGTTCTTTAGAAGGCATTAGTGGAAGGTAGACTCCTGCCAGTGCTCGAAGAGTGCAAACAAATCTCTTGCTCTCTCTTACGACTCAGACAGTTGAGAAGATGTCCAGTATACCTTCATGGTAGGCAAATGACAAGAGACATTTGAGGTAAGCAGTTTAATGAAAGACTTCCCAGAATTTCTTATTTCCTTCTAAAAGTGAATTAGAGGCTAAAGAAAGACTGGCTGCTTCTTTGTTGCACCAGTCGTATCTTGAAATGCTTATTGGGAACTACTCTAAATCTGATCTCTTCCCGGTTCTAGCCAAAACCCATTTAGCGACCTTCCACCATGATTTGCAGGCGTTGTTCCTAGCCAAGAGAGCCTGCAGAGAGCATGTCCTGGCAGCAGCAACTATTAAGCATGAGCCTAAAAAGTTGATCGACTCTAACATTTGGGGAAAGATCTTTTTCCTCAAAAGGTGGTAAAAGAAACCGCCCTGGCTCATGAAAACAATAGCCTTATGCAAAAATGGTGCATGTCCTCTAAGAGGAAATTCACCCCTGGCGAAGAACAACAACCCAAAGGCAAAAAGCCTAAGAGACCCTTTAAGGGTAAGAAGTCATTTCCTGCCGCGACTGCCACGGTTGCCAATATCCCCCAGACTGTGTGTACGGTTCCCTAGCAGTACATTACACACTGCTCAATGTTAATCCTGTTTATGAAAAGGCCGCTACCACTTTTCGCCCCGTTGGAGCTCAGGGGAGAAGATGTGTGAAAAGGGAAAGTCTGGAAGAGGTGGCCAATCTATTTGCCAAGGAAACAGGCAGATCGCATAAGGGAGCTGGTCCTTCAAAACAACAATGAGGAGCTTCTAGTAGGGGGAAGACTACTGCTTCAAGGATCAATGGAAGTTCAAGCCTTGGGCTCACAGCATAGTCACAAGAGGACTAAGCTGGAAGAGGAGACAGAAACCACCATGGTTCAAGAGGTTCTTCCAACCTACAACACCATTCTTGGAAGAATATGTACAGGATCTCCTCCAGAAGGGAATTATCCATTGTACAAAATCCATGAACTTTCAAGGACGGCTATTTTGTGTGCCAAAGAAAGATTGGAGCACTCTTCGAACTATTTGGACTTGTCCCCGCTAAACAAATTCATTCAGAACAACATCCAGATGCTAACTATCTCGCAAATACGGACCCTACTACCCCAGGCGGTTTACACCGTCTCCATAGATCTTACACTTATTGGCATCTTCCGATAGGTCAGCACTTCTCACCCTACCTTGGTTTCAGACTTGCAAGAATGGCCTACGTATTCAAAGCTATGCCCTTCGGGCTCAGCATAGCTCCAAGGATTTTCACAAAACTCGTTGAGACTATTGTCCAACAACTGAGAAACAAAGGTCTTCAGGTGATAGTATACCTCAATGATTGGTTAGTGTGTGCTGAGATGAAGTCGGAGTGTAGTGCCTTCTAGCAACTCTGGAAGTTATGAAGTTTCTTCAATCCCTGGGTTTCCAAATCAACCTCGAGAATTCCAGGTTACCTCCAGCTCAACAATTCCAGTGGCTAGGCCTGCACTGGGATCTTACATCAAATGTCCATTCTCTACCCCCGGGCAAGAGGAAGGAAATCGTAAGCTCAGTCAGGTGTCCGCTTCGTTCGAAGACAACAACTAGATGTCATCAAGAACTCGCTACAATTTGCAGCGATTACAAGTCCCATCCTGAAAGCATTACTCAAGGATGCCAACAGAGTTTGGAGAAGAAAGGCATGAAATGTTCAAGGAGATCATCACCACAAAACCCTGGATCTACTGTGCAAACAGCTCAGACCGTAGTCCACTGCCAAGAGTCTATCGACACGCATTCCCCTGAAGTTTCTTCCTCGTTGGTGACATCCACACTGATGCTTTGGAAAAGGGTTGGGAAGGTCATACCTCTGCCAAGAAGATACAGAGTCAGTGGTCAGTTGCATTTCAAGAGTTTCATATCAACATTCTAGAAACGACGGCAGTGTTTCTTTCTCTGAAGAAAATAAACCTGAAGAGGCACTCACATGTCAGGTTAGTCCTCGACAGCAAGACTGTAGTCCACTGCATCAACAGAAAAGGTTCAAGATCCTCACAGATCAATTACATGATTCTGGCCATTCTTTCCTTATCGAAAAGGAAAAACTGGCACCTGTCTGCAGTTCATTTAGAAGGGGTTCGTAATGTGACGGCAGACGCCCTTTCAAGATTCAAGCCTCTGGAAACAGAATGGTCCCAGGACAAAAAATAATTCTGTTTCATTCTAGAGCAAGTGCGGAACTGCAAGTCGACGTCTTTGCGACGAGCTTTAACAAGAAGCTTCTCCGTTAGGTAGCACCGAATCTAGACCCGGAAGCAGTGGGGATAGATGCAATGTCACTGGATTGGAATCGGTGGACTCACATTTATTTTTTTCTACTGTTCAATCTCCTAATGAAGCTTCTGTACAAACTACAAACCTTCAAGGGAACAGTTGTCCTAATGGCCCCCAATTGGCCCAAGAGCAGTTCTTCTAGAAGTCAAACCTCGTCAGATCCCTCTGCCAACACCAGTGCCGTCCCAAACCTTTCAAGAGGAGACTCTCTTTGCTTCCTCCTGGATAACGAAACACCTTCAGCTCATGATTTTCTCGTCCTAGCTGCTAATAGAAAACGGGGTGTTTTGAAGGACAGGATTGATTTCATAGAAGAATATAAGTCCTCTAGTACAAAGAGACAATATTTGTCTTCGTGGAAGAAATGGGTGGAGTTTAAGAAACGCAAGTCCACTTCTATTACAATGGACTTCTGCTCATCATTTTTAGTAATGTCTTATTGTTAAATTTATAATTATGGTTAGGCTAGCACTTCCTGTTTTGGGCCTTTTTCAGATGTTTAATGAATGGTTAACTATCAATAGTTAGTTTTGTGGAACTGCAAATAGTTCACTGGTTTGTAATTTGACATTATTATCTGACCTTAGTTTAATATTTGTATTAGTAGCAATAAATTTAACCCAGGTGAAGTTAGGCTGGAGGAGAGATTTATCTTTATAGTACTGTTATAATTTAGTAATCTTTAACAGTCGGTGAATTAATTTTGATCAAGTAATAATAATCATTTAATTAGACAGTATTCTCATATATTGGAATGAGTATATAAATGCCAAGATAATTTGCAGAGAGTGGTTCTTCCCTTCCTTCCCCCAAATGTTCCTGAGTTAGAGGTAAGGGGTAGCCTAACAGTGTTTCCTCCTATTAAGAGAGCTTGCTCCTCATCCTTCCATATTCATCTGATATGGGTACTGGAGGGAGAGGAGGGGGTAAGATTGATTTTATATTGTTAGTTAATTCTTTCAGTCGTTATACCCCATACAAATATATTTCTACATAAATAGATTTGGTTGGCTCACTTTTATCTTTTTTCATAACTTTTGTCTTGTTGAACCACAAGGTTTACTATGGTATAGTGGGGGTGCGAGTAGAATCCTAACCTTTCACAGTGAAGACTGTCTACCTTAGATAATATTTGGAACTTGTCATTTTGTGAGCCTATCCCTTTTAGTTATGTGGCTGTGGTATTTTGGGGGGTAATGGGAGATATACTACCCCTTTCCAGAGAGAGAATAATAATAGAGGTTTTGAATTTCCGGGTTAAATGTGATAACCCAGCTAACCTTAAGTGGTGTCACAATTGTTAATAGCTTTCCTAGTGACTGTTTGACTGATTGGGTCAAAGCTTGGGACCCTGTAGGTTGTTCTCTTTGTTCACAGTGAATCCATTCCACTCAAAATATGGATCCACTTCAGAAAACATTAGAGTTATGGTTGTTTTTCCCCTCTCAATGGGGTTGAAAGAATTTTATAAGATCTCTGGGCCTGCTGTGTATTTACTCAAGAGGGATCTCAAGGATTTCATCAGCTCTGAAATAGCAGGTTCAGCAGTTAGGGTCTCAGTGATGGAATCTTAGTGGATTAGGCCCCTTTCCAAGTTAAAATGAGTGCATTAGGACTTAAAATTTCCTATTTCCTTTATGACTCAACTCCATCAGAATGTGTGTCAGCAATGTGAACACTATGAAAGGTTCTTAGAAATAATATAATTTTAATGAAATAAATTTTTCATATTCTCACCTAATGTTTATATTGCTTCTCTAAAAGCTTGCATTATTAAAGTTTACCCCAAAAGTGTAATAAAAAATTTTCCTTTTTTCTTTTCAATATCTTCATACCACTAGTGAAGTAATAAAAGACCAGCGGTTAATGGCAAGGAGCACCAGGGTCCTTTGTAATTCAGTTTTGAAAATGAAAGTATTCCCCATTCCTTGACATCATAAGTCAGTGGAAAGGAGGGTGGGTATGTATGTAAATGCCCTCTTAATGAAAGAATACCTTGACGAAATAATTACACCTTAACACGGAATACATCTCTAATAACAATAAAAAATTAAGAGCATCTACCATGTGAAACATATTCTCCAAAATGAAAACTTAACTGTTTATAAGAGTGATTACTTTCTAGAGAGAGGATGGATATAATGATCCAGCTACCAAACTCGGTCTTCTGACTCACAGTCCAGAAGTCATATAGAGCAACTAGATTTTTTTTAATGTAAGTGTTGAGCTTCAGAAGGAATACATTATTTCAAGAAATAAGTAGTTGGTTGGCCACGGCACCAGCCACCAGTTGAGGTACTACTGCTAGAGTGTTATTGGTTCCTTTGGCTGCCCAGACTACTATATTGGATTCTTCTCTCTGGTTATGGCCCATTTTCCCCTTGCCTACACATACACAGAATAGTCTGGCCTATTCTTTACATATTCTCCTCTGTCCTCATGTACCTGACAACACAGGTTACCAAGCAATTCTTTGCTCAAGGGATTAACTACTGCATTGCAATTGTTCAATGGTTACTTTCCTCTCAGTAAAGGTAGAAGAAACTTTAGCTATGGTAAGCAACTGTTGTAGGAGAAGAACACTCCAAAATCAAACTATTGTTCTCTTGCTTAAGGGTGCACTTGGGAACACTATCTTAAGGTTTTTATAGTTTATAATTGAAAATTTATTTTAATATTGTTACTGATCTTGAAATATATTATTTTAATATTGTTACCATCCTTAAAATATTTTATTTAAATATTGATACTGTTCTTAATATTTTTATTTTTATTGTTAATTATTTCTCTTGTAGTTTTATTTATTTCTTCATTTCCTTTCCTTACTGGCCTATCTTTTTCCTATTGGAGCCGTTTAGATTATAGCATCCTGCTTTTCCATGTAGGGTTGTAGATTAGCAAGTAAGTAATAATAATATGGGATTCATACAAGAGGAACTTGACTTGTAATGCACAGTGAAAATTCAGAATCAGTAACACTGTATGATGATGACCACTAGACCTGATTATGGAAGTTTTAGGTTAGTGTAAGCAACGAGGCAGGCAATCCAGAGTTACTACCCACAAGAGAAGGCTCACTGACCTTTGAAAGTAACAAAGGAAGTTAAATAAGCTAAAACTTGAACAGGTTGATCACTAACTTAGCTGGTATCAGGTTTATCACTAACTTGTCTGGTAAGCAAGCATAGTGTGTTGCTATGAGCTTCATAAAAATGAAAGCTATTTTCTGTAATTCCTTGAATCAAAAATTATTTTCCTTGAACATTATGAGCAACGGATGATAGTCGGTCAGTTAACAACATAGATGCTTAATGCTTCTTAGTGTTTACTCTTCAGTTCCATAAACCCTAACTTGGTACATAATTACTGAGAGATATCACAAGATATTGATTGGTATTTGAAGTCCAGTCCTTTCACTGGGTGGAAATGCTAACCAAGCAAGTAGATATTGAATTAAAATGCAATGAAAACTTACCCCAACCTGGGAGGGACCACAAATGTCTTGACTAGCAAGGCGACGGAGAAAACTGAAGAATGGGTAACAGTTAGCATGCTACTGACAATCAACCACTAGATAGTCTCTTTACTTTACTGGGGTTTCTATCTTTAGGATGGAAAGAAAATGGGAAAATTTTCTATAAGATTTTTGCAGTAAATATTGTTATAAGCTTCTGGAGAAACAGCAATATGAACATCATGCGAGTTCAGAAATTACTGTTTTTATTAAAATTCCTTGCATAATGCTACAGTACTTTAGTTGATCTTCAAATTTACCGGCCTCAGTATTTTTTATTTATTCATTTTATATTATTTGATATTTAATCACTTTCATTGTCAGCAATATCTTGAATTTCAGGTTGGATTGAAGTTATTTTAATTTCAGTAAACTCCCTGTTAATAGCATGCACATCCTGAAGGAATTTAATCAAGAACAAGTTTCATTGGATCTGCTGAATCTTAGTTATGCCAAACACCAAATAACTGACTTGAACCTCAAGGTGCATGTGGTTTTGCCATTCATAGGATAATTAGAGCATGACATAGGCATTTCAGATTCAATATGAGACTTTTGGTACATAAAATACCTCTTTTGAGTTAATGAGCTCAAGCTTTTGCATAACATTATTTTGACTTAGGTTTATTTTTAATGTATTATTTTATGTGATTATCGTACTTTTGGTCTTGAAAACTTAGGTTGCGAGAATTAAGTTTTTGAAATATTTTGCAAAAATTGGATGGCAGTTTGATGTTTTCTGAGAATAGTACGAGAGAGAGAGAGATGAAGTGTGTCTTTAATACTGAATATATTTCCTATTAGGTGTTATACTTTTGAAAAATAAATAAATATCTTTTCACTCACTTTCCCATCATAGTTAAGTATCTGGTAATTCTAGTCTCCAATAGTTTTATACAGTAATTCATTTTGCTGCGTTGCCCTTGATATCTGTGGTAAAGAGAACTGTCACACTTTTAAAATGTTTGATTCAGTATCTTATTGATTAAAATGTTCCTTTTACAAAATATTTCTTGTGGGAAGGCTAACATTTATATATTTTTCTATTTATGTATGATAGTTTTTAAGCTTACATTTTATTGAATTTTATCTTGCAAGAAAATTATGCTTTGTGAAAACAAGTACAGCACTGTAGATATATTCATGTATTAGACTTTGTGACGTGTAATTTCTATTATTTTTTCTCTGAAGTATAGGAGACTGATTTTATGCTAGTTCTTCCTCTCAACAGTAGGTAAACATTTTGAAATGAGCTAATATTTATGTATTAGACTGTCTGATGTAATTTCAATCATTTTTACTCAAAGTAAATTATTTTGTGACAGTTCTTCCTCTGAATAGTAAATAATCAGTATTCTGAAATGAGTTAATTGCTTGGTTTAAGAAATATTCAACAATTACACTTGCACTGTTAGTGACAATATGTCCCAAGGCCAATATCTAATGTTAGTGCCAAAACACCGTAAAGATATTCTTGTATATACCAATGATAAATTTTATTAGCTTTCAAATTCATCTTAGGTTATACTGTTCATGTTTGTTGCCCAACTTTCATTATCATTACTACTGATACAGACATTGTTTTGTTACAGATACAGAGTTCCTTGCATATTAGATTCCTGGCACTCATGTATTATTAGTTCTATGTAGTTTTCCAAATACTGTAATTGTTGGGCTTAAAGTTTTACCTTTCATAAATCTTTCTTGGAAAATTTATTCTCGAGTTTAAAAATGAGTTAAAGGTCAAGGAAAACTACAGTAAATTTATAATCCACAGTTGCCTCCCTTACTGTAATTTTTTAACATTTTGGTTTCTTCTAATCACACTTATTCACTGTAGTATTCCTTCACCTGTAAACTCATATATTCTTTCCTCTTTGATGGGAAGTAATTTCTACGTTAGGCATTGTAGGTATTACAAAAGGGTCTCTGCCCCTTCCCTTTTGCTAACAGCTATCCCAGTGTTTTAGCCATCCATCTACTTTACCACCATTCTCTCTTGCTGTCCATCCTTTGAAGTTTTACTTATAGCACAACAGAGTAGTTATTTTTCTGTTTACCCTTTGACATTGAATGGCCTCCTCAGACAAAGTACAGGGCCATGTAACCCGAATTTCATAAATCATCTTTTATGTATGTACCCTCATTTTTTTTTATTTATAAAGGCCTAAATGTCTCAAAGATATATTTTCATTATTTTTGATGCAACAAAAAAATGTTTGCCCTTCACAGATTTATTTCCATAAAAAAGGAATGAACACGTATTTCTTCTCTGTATTTAATTTATTCTTTTCTGTAGTGTAGGTATTAGGGTATAGTTTTCTGTGATTTTAGTTCATCTAGGAAGTGTGGTACATAAATATAATGTTCCAGTATGAAAAGGAAGCATTTTGTTACAATATGAAATAAAGGAAAAATTTTAAAGAATTTATTCTGTTCAATCTTTATTCTGTAAAAAAACTTGCAAAATTAGCAAACAGAATGTGAAAAAAGTTATCTTATTTTACTAATGATGACAAACCTGTAGGAGAAACTGATGTTATTGTGCAAAATTATACAGTACATACCAATGTAATGATCTGACAGTTTTTTAGTTAACATTGTAATCAACATTATACTGAAGGCATATTTTCATCATTTTCTGTTTTTACAGAGATAACAAAATATTATTACAGCAAAATGAAGGTACATTCTTACAACACTTTTTGCGCAAATGAACATGGTAGGATACAAATTTACAAATGAATTACCTTTTACACTATTTGTTTTTAGGTGAATAAGACTTATTTCATAATCAAATATTTTGTGGTCCAAAGTGTGAAGAGATGAAGAATTTAGTAAATTAACCTCAATAAGTAGGGATTTATAACATACTTATGACTAGCAGGAATATACATACATATGGAAAGTGTACCAAAGTAAAGTTATTAAGAACTTATTAAATGAACCTCAATAAGTAGAACTTCATAACATACTACTACCAGGAATATACCTACATGTACAAAGAGTACCATTTCATAACCTGAAGGTGACATTTGTCTATTTCCTTAATTATTAGGTAAAGCTTATTTAATATGGAAGGTAAATCTTTTTTATATTAAAGTTACTATTGAATAAATTTATCATACTGTCAATTTTCAATCATGCTTACCAACAAGTATCAAAACATCCTCGTTGGGGTAATTGATTTATAACAGTACATGTGTTCATATATAAAAACACTCATTTTTTTTCTTTTAAGTAGGAGTACTGTATTACTTGAGCACAACGCTGGCGCGGCCATTAAATCGTTAACAAGATTGTCATAAAATTACCAACACATTGCGGGGAATCCCTACCCACCTGTCAGTCAACTAGATTATTGTCGGTCCTCCCTCATCACTGATTTTGACATTATGGTTTTGATATTCCACGGCACTGAGATCGGCTATATTTTTCAAAAGTTAAAATTCTTGTACAGAACCTTGCAGTTAGGACTGGTGAGCACGACCCAAGCTACGTATTAGGCAATGATATGGTAGGATTTTGAAGTAACCTCCCAAAGATAGCTATCACTTACAGGTAATTTGTCGTCTCATCTTATCTGATTAAGCTATACTGTAGAGATAATACTGTCCAAATATTACAGTAATATACACTACAGTTATCAGGAAATTGTCTGAACTTTTACTGAAGCCGTGTTAGTAATGTACAATTACCTTTGTAAAGTTTGAACTTTTACTGAAGCTGTGTTAGTAATGTACAATTACCTTTGTAAAGTAATATAAACTAAGTTATTTAGTGTGTTAGTCAACCTCTCATAGGCAGTGGTGTGGGGAGGGGATGGATGGGTTATAAGCTGACTCACCCTAGGGCATCATTATGATGGTACTGACAAAAGCTGCCAAAACAAACTATGGTACTTAACATTGGTAAGGGTGAAGTATCAACGTCAGTCATGTTGAATTAACGACAATCACTTCGAAAAACACTGGGCAAAACACTTATCAACTTAGCGGGCAAGTCCAAAACAGAAGGATGGACTGGTGAGCGCGAGTGGTAGGTGTCGGTAGGGTAACCCAACTGTATTCTCTAGGGCCTGTCACGGCCCTCCCCCTTTGATGAAGGGATTATCTAAATGGAAGACAGCCTGTGAATAGTGTTTTACAAACGCCCTTGTTAGATATACGACACCAACAAGGTGCTCGCGCGAGGGTTGTAACCTCTGCATTCCATGCTTTTAATTTTCTCTGGTATATTTGGAAGATTTATATCAGAAAAAGTACAAAGAAGGACTTTTTCGCCGGGCGTCACAGGTCTCTCCCCAGAAATAGATTTTTCCTTCGTCAAAATCCCTTTTATCAAAGGGAGTTTTTTTTTTTTCCTAACCCCTGCAATGATGAAAGGCTGACTGTACCATAGTCACTTTGACTGGCCACAGGCAATAGATATATAGAGTACTCTTGCTGCCTCTTCAACTTCCAGTTTATTCATCTTTTTCTTTTTGGAGTGTGCTAATTACCACACGGAAAATTGTGAAATGAGTGTGTGACCTGGTTAGGGAGAGAGCTATGTGGCATATTTATGTTAAAAGTTTCTATTGATCCATCTCGTTTGTGTTTTATTTAGTGTCCTCTCCTTGTAGCAAGTGCCCTTCATGGTCTCTGCAGTGGGAAGAGTTTACTCCCAAAGTCAATGCCAAAGAAGCTTTAGAGCTTTTTTCCTCAATCCTGGTATAGCCCAACTCATTATGTCTTCTGGGGGAAGGAGTCCTCAGATTGCATTTAAAGCTCTTATCAGGAAGATCGTGAGTATCACCTTTCTCTAGTGAAGGGAAGGTCTGCAGTCAGGAAAATTGTCAAAATTTTCATGTTGGATTTTTTGCTTTAATATTCGTCAGGGCGGTGTTTTATGGGTATTTATTGTGTATAACAATGCAGACTGATTATGACAATGACTATTACCTGAGCAGGTTGTGGCCTGCCTTAGACATCACTGGTACCACATCTGTAGAGAAACTGAATGAGGCTTTAATTATTTGCTGGGGCTCCGTGGGCGACTACTGTGTTGATAATCCAGATCGATGTGACATCTATGGTTGTGTCGGGATGTGTATCTATGATGGTTTTCCCAGAGATTCCTGTTGCTGATAGAGATACCACAGAGACATTTTCCCCCTAAAGAGTGTTGTCGTTCATCACCCAAACCTTGATCCTGAATAGAGCTGTTAAGGGGAAGAAATGTGTTCGCTCCTCCTCTTCCAGTCCTTCTCCCTCTGATTCTGACTACTAATTATTTGCTGGACAAGATGATAATGAAGTTAAGTTGTCATAACCTTTCTTTTCTGACAAGATCTGTGGTTAAGTATCTAGCCAATCCTCCTCTAACAAAGGGGAAGGACAGATAAATGTATACCAAACCCATTGCTTGTCAAAATATAGGTCTAACCTAATGGTTTTAGCATCCCTATACTAAGATGTTAATAGGTTGCTGGGAGTTGTCACCTTTACTCCTATTCAAGACTAGGCAGATTGACATTTCAGGGAAGTTGAGCCAGACAATATTTGGTTCATATGGACCATTTCTTGTCAATATGCGAGCCTCGTATTTTGAGGATGAAAGGTTTATTTTCGCCTCAATCACCCCTCTCAGTCAGTAATTATATGTACTAAGTTATCAATTTAATTGCCGTTTCAATTTGTGCTAAAGTCACACCCCTCTTTAAAAGACTCAAGTTTATATAGCTAGGAAAATACAAATTACTTTTTAAAGTAATGATGTATGAACAATGTTTGTCATCAGGTGTGGGAAAGGGTTACAACTTTTTTATATTTTATTCTTTTTATGGCCTCGTCGTCATACTATGGGATTGATAAATATAAAAAAACAAAATATTTTGTTCCTAATGAAACTTATTTGGGGTCTAGAATGTGAAAGGTTAATTCATTAGTGCCATTTAGGCTTGAAGATACAATAACAAATGCCTCATATGCACCCCAAAGAATTGTAAAAAAAAAAGTATTTTTTTCCTTTGGTAAACATTTTAGCATGGCAATAGTCATTAATTATATATAATTAACAAACAGTTTTGATCTTAGAATAATTAGTAATTTTTATTAGATTTTAATCCTTTCTTTAATTCAAACACTTAAAATATATGAACACCCAACATGCTGTGTTGATGACCTTTATTCAAAGCAAATTTCGTTATCTTCATATAGAAACCAGTCTTGACAAGGCAGTCCCTGGACATGGGCCTATATTAGACATTCATGAGGCCAGTGTTTCAAAATCACAGCATTTTCTTCTCCCACACAAAAAGACTTAAACACTGGAGGGATTTATTTGGAGGGCTAACTACAAGCTACAAGGCACCAGAAGGTACAGTACAAGTATCATGCAACATGTACATAATTTTATGAAAGCAAATAAAAGTTAGTTCATAAATAATGTCTTAATAGTAGCCTAAATGTGATCGATCTTATCCAGTGTAACTCCCAAACAAATAAATATGTCCCAGTTTTAGAATACTAGACCTTACAATTTGGCTGCAGGTTGGGACATTTAAAAATTGAAAATTCCAATATGAAAACAAATTAAGCCACTCATCGCTTGATTATTATTTAACAAGGTCATTTTAGTGTTCCAACTCTTTCAAAATTTTCAAACCATTGCTTCATAAAAGCATTAACTATTGTCAGAATAGTCTGTAATTGAAACCTCTCATGGTTCACAGCCTAACTAGTTGATGTTCGTTATAGCATTATGTCAACATAAGGTCAGTTTGATCACTTTACATCACTACAGAGGGAGACCAGATCCAATGAAAGTATTTTTGTGAGTAAGCTTGTACTGAATACATACACGACTTCATAAAGGTAAGCCCTAGTTCTCACTACAGCTGTTAGCTAAAATTTTTATTGTAATATCCATACATGTGCCCTTAAAGAACCCAATACTACAAGCAAAGAAGTACATGCTAATCGAGTATATTAAAGTTGTAGATCTGGACACCACTCCTAATATGTTTACAAGGTAAGGCACAGGTTATTTGAAAATAAAAGTAGAATTTTAAGGATACAATTTCTTATTTCCATACTCACCTAATGTTCATAACGCTTCTCCAGAAGCTTAGTTTAGTTGACCTTTACCTGTAAATTTTTTTTAAAATGTCCCATTTTCTTTCCCTTCATATAAAAACAAGCCTTTACTAAAGGCAGGAAAATTCTAGCTGAAAGCCAAAATTATCCCTATCCTCTTGACACCACGAGGTAGTGAGGATGGGCGTAGGCATGTATACGAACATCAGAAGAGTATAGAAATAACAAAATTTCTTTATCAAAATTTAGTTCATTTCTATGAACCTCCATTGATGTTCATATTGCTGGTGCCCAAACATTGCTGGAGGTGGGATGCCAGTGAAAAAAAGAGAATAAATTTTTAAAAGTATTATACTGGACCTTGGTAAAGAGTTACTAACCTGATCTAGATTACTTTTAACAAACCATCTCAAAATACAGGACGCCAGATTGTTTAACCTATATAAAATACCCGACTGTAACTTCTCTAAATAGGATAACTTGATCAAAATTCTGCCTGGAATGTATGTACTCAAAAAGGAACACTCCCCAGGAATTTGTTTGTATGTTACCAAATCCAATGTTAAATTAAAACCTTAAATATTCATAGATTCATTTAAAATCGAACTTGAAAATACTTAGACCAGAGCTCTGTAAGGATTATAGTGTCTAAAGGCCTTTTTATAATCAAACCATGATTCTTTAAGATAATGTCTAGTGAAAACCAACTTTGTAAACCATTGAGCTACTGCTAAAATTCTTTCCAACGAGTTCTCTACAAGATGTACCTTAATTTTCAATAGATTATATCAAATTCCCAAAATTATGAATGATACTGCATTTTAGGCCTAGATTAGGGGCATTAATCCCACAAAACAAATTAGTGACACTACCTCTTAATACCTGAACTTTTGTCCAAATAATACTGAATGGTTCTTACTGGGCAAAGAAACCTACTTTTGGCTGAAATTCTTTCATTTATTTTCAGAAAATATATGTAAAAAATAATTGAGGCAAACTCTTAAGCCTTAAAATAATTTATGGTTCTGAAGGAAGATGAGAGGGACAAAATCATCTTTTGTTCCCTTAAGGTTACTTTGACAGAGAACATTTGTAGCCCACTTATGTGTTTAGTTGAAGCTAATGGCAATAAAAAATGGTTTATGTAATTTTTAAGAGAAAGATTTCCTCTGTTCAAATTTGGATCATTTAAATACTGTACAGCACTGTCAAACCACATCCAAAACCCAGAAAATTTACCTTACTACTGAAGCCCTTTCAATAAAAAAACAGTATGATACAACCATTATAATACCTTAAAGGGACAGATCTAATCCCCCATACTTGGGACTGAAAGTTACTAATCATAAAAAAATAATAGTAAAAAAATTTAACAAAAACTTTATACTTATAAAAATAAACATTCTATCATATTTGATTAGAATATTTTTAAATTCTTTTAAAACCTATTTCAGACAAATCTAAAGGGTTTAAGGGTAAAGTAAATTCAGAATTCAAGGTTCTGTGAAAAGAGCTCCGATCTCATAGATACCATGTATCACTAGACTTTACTGAAAAGTACATTAAAACCACTACTTACCACTTGAGGAGTTAGATTAGAGTTTAAAAGAGGGTAGGTTAGGCCTGAAATAATACTTTGAATGGAGAATTAAATGATTTTCTGAGCTACCACAAAAGGAGTTCTTGGCATAATATCCTAATATAACAAAAACTACCTATATAGGCTTTGGCAAAAGCAAAGCCTTGAGTGAAGGTAGTGTCATCATTCCCTCCATAATCAATGAGCCTACCCTTCTCTCTTAAATATGGCTTTCTAAAACACAAGAATTAACTGCATTGGAAAATATTTCATAAACACTTCCAAGCTTATTACCTCAAAACAGCAATTAGTAAATTAGCTTGTAAACCTTGAATATAAAAGTTTTAGTTTATTGTGCGTGATTATGGACTTGAAGGATGGCATTATAATGATATTTATAATGAAGTTAGGTGTCTGGTACAATTCACAATGTCTTCGAGGCATAAAAGACTTGAGACTAAACAAAACTAAAATTACAACCATTCATAATATTGATAAAAATTTATTTATCCACAATGAAAATGGGAAACAGAGGTTTATAAGGTAGTTTTATCAAGATTTCAGAAGCACTTTAACTTATACCTGATTGTTTCCAACTGGCACTTTGATGATGTGTCTATGCGGAGGCTCATGTACGAAATTCATAGCCTATGTAACATCAACTCCTCGAATAATAATGATGTATTATTAGCGAATTGAACTTTCTTTAATAGTTAATCAAAGCTCTTCTCATGTAGAAATACTGGGGATGTGGAACTTAGTAATATCCAAAACAGTTAAAGAATTGAAATCTATAAGATGAACTTGACTGTAAGGTACAGTGAACATTGAAGAACCGTTACTGAAGGAACAATACGTAATTATGACCACCACAGGACTTGACTGAAATTTGGGCTATTCTAAGCAACCAGGGAAGCAAGTCAGACTTGCCTACTGCAAGCAAAGGTTTACTGGCCTTCTAAGAATAACAAAAGAATTCAAATAAGATCTAAAAACCCATTGCTAACTTGACAGGAAAGGATTTATTGACATGACATAAAATTATCAAATCTCCAAAAAAGAAATAATCTGTCTTGTCATCATTAACATTGCTTGCTTTATCGGCTGTTATTGAATTAACGTCGGTTATTCTGTTTACAATATTGTACCCACAACAATATTCAAAACGCAGTGCTTTCCTTGTGCGAATTCGGTGGGGAAGGTAACTTGAAACATCAAAATTTGAAAGGAGGATATGTCTATTTAAAATACAGTTCTTTTCCTATGCAAGAATAATAAATATTCCAGGAAAGATGCCAATTGATACTCAATAAACACTTATACTTTAAAAATGCCAAAAAAAGTGATTCAAGAACACTCCCTAACTGATTACCCACAAACAACTTGCAAAAGGGGAATTTTAAAAAAAATTCTCTGTTCATTTATGTATTAGCACCTACATTTATCCTAGTTAAATTAACCTGTTATGAGTTAGTGGCTGTGCTTGCAAGTGAACAGAACACACTGAAAAATAAAATATAATGCAAGCAATTATTGTAGGTAGTAGGTTGGCCAGGCCACCAGCTGCCCACTGAAATACTACCACTAGAGTTATTGAGTCCTTTGACTAGCCAGGCAGTACTACATTGGATCCCTCTCTATGGTTATGGCTCTTTTTGTCTTTGCCTACATATACACCAAATGGTGCTGGCCTAGTCTTTCCACATTTTCCTGTCCTCTTACACTTATCATTGAGATTACCAAACAATTCTACTTATCATTGAGATTACCAAACAATTCTTCTCAAGGGGTTAACTACTGTGATGTGATTGTTCAGTGGCTACTTTCCTCTTGATAAGGTTAGAAGAGAGACTAGCTATAGTAAGCAGCTCTTCTAGAAGGACACTCTAAAATCAAACCATTGTTCTCTAGTCTTGGGTAGTGCCATAGCTTCTGTACCATGGCCTCCTACTGTCTTAGATTAGACTTTTCTTGCTAGAGGGTACACTGTTCTCTTTCTTGTTAGTTTTTATAGTTATAGCTTAGCTTTTATTTTGATTGTTTATTACTTCTCTTGTGGTTTATTTATTTCCTTAACTCATTGGGCTATTTTTCCCTGTTGGAGCCCTTGGGGTTATAGCATCTTGCTTTTCCAGCTAGGGTTATAGCTTAGCTTATAATAATAATAATGATGATAATAATAAACGTTGTTCACTCCAACAGGATTTAAGGAATTCATTTGATATGCCATGCCATCCACCAATGTAATAAGATATAATTTAGGTGCACTTATTTTAGCAAGTGGATGATTATTAAGATCCATAGTACCCACTCTGACTTCTCCCTCACAATCGAATGATCTTAAAAGTGACTAGCACTGTGGTATGCAAGGGTTTAGCAAACCTAAAGTAATTAAAGAATTTGAGGATTTGTGAGAGTTAAGAATCTGTAAGGTACAGTAAACTTTCTGAGCCCTTACTGAAAGAAACACTAGACTCAATTTGGGGAGTTAGGTTTTCAATAGGGCAGGTAAGACAAAAGTTATTGTTTTAAGAGAGGATTCACTGGGCTTCTGAACTTTTAACAAAGGAAACTAGCAATGTCAAGAGCTTATGATGCTCATCACTGCTGAAAGTTAGCTGATTATTTTAATTGTCTAAAGGCGGAGGTGTGTCATTATTGTCATCATACCCGCTACAATCAACTAGCTCAGCCTTCCATGGCTTTTCCTCTGAACTAACAAGCAAGTTTCTTTAGAGCTTGCACTGTTACCTTGATCAGTAGCCATTGAAAAACTTTCCTATGATAGGTACCATGAGAGAAACACTTAGCTTTGATTATTAAAGTCACAGTACTGAACCTGACACAATATACCAACGGGATGCAGATAATGAACTTCCAGAAACAATTCCAATACACACTCCACACAGTAATTGCTAAGAAAAGCAAGGGAAGATATCTTAATGTGCAATAATATGGAAACAATTTTGAGAAGATCTGATCAATACCTTAAAATTGAGGAAACAGAGACTGGCTGCATCAGTTATCACTTACCACTAGAATTTTTCTTCCTTTATTAAGTACGTGTTTATTGAACGGACAAATAATGGGAATATTAAAAAACTTTAACATTGAAAGTCAATTAAACCAAGCTTCTGGAGAAGAAGCAATATAAACATTAGGGGAGGTTCATAGAAATAAATCAGGAAATGAGTGTTGTGGTCCCTAACATAGTAGAGTAATTTGCAACCAATTATACATGCTTTAACAAACCAAATGGATTCGGATTTTATTTCTAACGATGTGAATGTACTCCACTGACACATCTAAAAATAAAAATAATTTTGTAATGAAACATTATGGAAGTGTCCATATTAGAGATGAAAAGCAGAATGAAAGAAGACAAGAATAGGACCAAGTTTTTGTTAGTGGGAGAGAGTTTGCAGGTTTAACTGTACTTTTACATGAGCTTGTGTTCTTTTAAGTATTTGTTCATACAAAAATAGATGTAGTTAAATTATATAATCAAATAATGCAAGAAGCGCGAGTTCTCACTATGCTAGTCCCAATTTTATTATCCACTGTCCATGAAAACAAGGATCCTATGGTTTATGTCCTATATGAGGGGAATTGTCATTGCTAAAAGTTGGTGCTATAATTTTTTCTACCTATACAGACTACTGTAGTAATCTGAACTGAACAAGATATATCTTTGATAAAGAATGACAGAGTACAATAAGCTAAGGTTTAAAGATAGTTTGAAAGGAAATCACTAACTATCAATAAGAGAGCTAAAGAGCTAAATCTTAACAGTAGAAACTATTACTAGGTGTGAACCAGTAGAGAGGATATCTTCATAAAGAGCAACTCTTTCCAGTCAGATGAACTATCATAGATACTTCATTAGTATTTCTATCTTCCAACAGTCAATAATTTTGGCTTTTATAAAACAAGGATTTGTACTTTTTTTTTAAAAAGCTACTCAAATCTCGGCATTTTAGTAGTTTTTAAAATAAAATAAGTTTTATAAACCTCCTTTTAGTTTTTAACATTTCAAAAACATTTTTAACCAATTTGAGTTACTAATATAAATTTTTGATTCATATTGCAAAGCAATCTTAAGTATATATAAAGAAATACAGAATTTACGGGTAACTTTTTAAATAATGTTTGAAAACAGTGTAAGAGAGTGTGGTAAAATATTTCTTAAAGAAAAAGAAAAGGCCAACAGACAGCAAACTATATTTGGCTATACCTACTGTATATTTTGACTGCTATTTCTAGTAAGTCTAGTTAATATGGTTAAAAAGCTCTTCAAGTGATAATCAGTTACCTTTTTCAAAGTAACAAAGCCAAGAATAATTTTACATTAAAATTACTTTGTACAAAAACTAAGCTCTTCTACTAAGTGCACAGTAAGTAAAAGATAATATTCTCAAGGCAAAGTGGAGCATATTCTATATAAGCTTGTGGTACTTCTGAAGAGTCTTAAGCTTCCCTAACATCTACATAAGGATTTTAAAGGCTCAGATACCAAACAAAATAGGAGTGGGAAAGTACAAGTTGACAACATTGTTAATAACTGCCCTTGTACTTGCACATATATACTGTATATGCATAATTGTGCAATTATATATTTTTAACAAGCCCAATCCATCTCAAGGAGAAACTGGAGACAATTATCAATTATACTACATAATTTTATTCTTCTACTAAAGTTTGTATTCATCCCCAAGTTTGAACTTGAATGGTAAACAACCAGAAAATTAAATTTTATCAATTTTCATATTTTTCACCTTAAACTTCGTTATTTTTGCCTCAATATCCAGCAAAGGAAATTAGCCAAGTAGTGAAGCAATGGCTAATGATGGGGGAGACATCCACCCTTAAGGGAAGACTCTCGACTAACTTCTTATCAAGTAAAACTAATATTTTACTTAGGTCAAATCACTACTTTGATGCCTAAAACATGTAAATGATACCCATTCTTGGGAGTCTCGTGTACTTCTATAAAAAAGCTTTATATTCTTTGTGTATGTGCCCTCTGAATAAGCCACTTCATCAATTTAGTGTCATCTGACTGCATGATTTAGAGGCCTAGGGTGAAAATAAATTTTTATTGCATCATTTAAAAGAGTTCCAAACTTGAGAATTATTTTCTTCAAAACTGCCACATCCTTAGTAACATTGTTAAATTATTCTCACTACAGATATGGTACCCTCATGGTTAAAGGATGTTGTGGATACACATAGCTCATCATAATCTCAAAGGAATGTAATCAAGGCATCTTTGCAGTTTAATTTAAAGTATGATAAAATGCAGCACTGTAAATAAATCTTTTTCAGTTTTGATAGAAATATAATAAATGTATCCTAGCAGTCCTAATAAATTGATCTTATAGATCTAGCTGATTAATAAATATCCAATTAAAATTAGCTATAAATTTTCAGTAGATTTAGAGATATCAAATTGCAGTTCCTTCTATTTTTGATTTGTGGTAATGCATTGATTAAAGTTTCTTTAAATTGCAATGCCCCAGATTTTATAGGTGTTGAAATGCCTAGATTGAGGTATACTCAAATTGCTGTGCCCTAGATTCTCAATGTGTGGTAATGACTAATTTAAGTTATCCTTAAATTGCAGTCCCATAGAATTTCCGTCTATATTGTGTCTTGTAGGTCTATTAACAAGTGTTATGTCTAGAACTCATTACCTGTCTACTGTAGCCTATTGGCAAACATTAAGCCTATTAAATCAGCCATCATTTAGTTTCTTCAACTTGAAATTCATTCGTACGGCCACAGATGAAAGAATTAGCATATCACAGAATCAGTGCAGCAAGAGATAACAAGAGTAGATGTGCATTAAATATGTCATTGTACAGGCACTACCTTAATAGTCAAATAAATTTTTTCACAACTTGTCAAAACAAGATTGGAAAAGTTCTGATCATAGTTGAGTAAGAAGATTCTTCTGGTGTCACAAAGTTCTGGTTCAAACATAATGATATAATAACACCCGACTTGTGGAACCAGTTAGGTAACATAAAAGTATTGGCTGTAACAACTGTAATCCTCTAAATGATATCAAAATGACAATAATGACATGAATCTGAAGAATAAATGTAAAATTTGGGTATACAGTACAGTACTGTTATTAACAGGTCACGAGTGAAAACATATACCTTTAACATGGGCTTTGTGTTTACCACTTCTAATCATGCCTTTCCTAAGTTAAGCAACTATACAGCACTTTATGGTCTTTATTGGGTATTACAGCTTATTGTAAAAATAAACCAGATTTTTAACTCATGTACGCCAAGATATTCTTTATAAATAATTGCCTTTGAATATATATTTAATTCAATAAAATCCCATAAACACAAAAATGGAGTCTTATTCATTATGATTGCCATCGATCCTATAAATATCATTGCCTATGATGATTTTTCATATATTTAGCACCCCTAAATATTATAAACACACCTACATTATTTTGAAGTTTATGGAAAAATCATGGCAATGAATTTAATTATTCTGTACAACATACAAAAAAAACTTTAAGGATAAATGTACCCTGTAATCTCAATCAGTACGGCCAAACTGAACTATCTTTTATGCATAGTTTTTATGCAAGTGTTTTACTAATTCAATAAAATATTCCAACAAAGAAACTGTATAACTAACATGACTAACAACACTCTTAAAAACATTTTCCAACATTCTATGTTGAAGTTCAATTAGTTGACGAGATTGAACTCCCAGGATCCTAAATATCATGTCTTCACAAATGTTTCTAGATAACAGGTATTTCTCCAAGCAGCTTACTTTATGATTCCGGTAAAATGCTTGAATATATAGGTTGGTGCCCCCTACATTGAATTACGACTATCACACTGCCTGCAAGCATGCATAGATTCCATTTTAAGCGGTTTCTAAATGAGTTCTTAGAAAACTACAAAACAGATCTTTTGTATTTTTCTACCTGGGAAGAAGCTATGGTATTAAGCACCTACAGTTTTTAACTGACCAGACACTGAGATGTTAATTACCATAAGACACTTATGGTGAACTAAAATTCAAGTGGCGATATTTCTAAAAAGGCAACATTGCCTTTAAGGGTAATTTTATTTTGTCTGCCAGTGCTTTGGCTGCTAAGTGGTGTCTACATTACATGACAGAATAAAAAGCAGATTTCTGAAAATGGTAGAATTGTGAGATGAGTTGTTTTTGTTGTAAAACTATTTTTTTTATTGTTGAAAACCTGTTAATATTCCACTTAAATCTTCACATACAATATATTTTAATAATTGAAAGTAATAAATACATACAGATTTTAATTTTAAGCACCAAATTCACAGTCAAGAACTGTTGAAAGTAAAAAAATGAATTACTGTACTTTAGCCGCTGTCATTTTTTTGCCTTTATATTATTTCTACGGAAATCACACGGTATAGAGAAAATCCCCAAAAGTACCTCTTGCCTAAGTAGCTTTTGGCTTTCAACTTTATACCAATTTAAAATTTTACACAGTACCTTTTTGTTTAAAGAATGAAGAAATGTCTGTTTCAGAAGGGACTCAGCTTATGACCAGTACCAAGAGGTGAATATGGATGAACCTTGGCCCACATTAAAGCATCATTAAGCCCCATAACTGACTCACCATTTTCAAGGAAATAGCTTGAACCCTGTAATGAAAATCAATAATGTTTCATATTTTTTTGTTTTATATTTTCAATCTTCAGTAATTTGAAAAAAACCCACTTGGAAGAGTGACATAAAGAATATTAAAAATAGTATAAACATGGACCTTCTCAAACATATTACCATATTAGTTTCAATAAGTATCTCAATATAACCACAATTATAGTTACGCAAATGCACAGCTTCTATTTCTACATTACGGGAAACAAAGTAAATTATAAACTATATTTAACAGATTATACGGTTAGATATATTATCTAAAGAGTTGAATACCTGTGATGGGTTTGCATTGGTTTAGCATTTAAAATTTATTTATTACTTTCATTTGTCTTTTGGTCTTGAATAAGTATCAAAGGTTCTATCAATTAAAAATACTATAATTAAAAAAGAAAAAAAACTAGGAATAACTTGCCTTGATAATGCGATTAGTTATGCAGCATATCTGAGAGTCCGAATGACGAGGAAGATGAGAACCACTAACTCTAGTTACTCCAACGTCACTCCACATTTCAAGACTTTCAGCTGTGTCCACACCCCAATTAGTATCTCCTTGATCCCATCTGATGGAAAAAAAAAGAAATAAAAATCTACTTTAAATTGGAAGTAACACACACACACACACACACTCTCTCTCTCTCTCTCTCTCTCTCTCTCTCTCTCTCTCTCTCTCTCTCTCTCTCTCTCTCTCTCTCTCTCTCTCTCTCTCTCTCTCTCTCTATATATATATATATGTGTGTGTGTATATATATATATAATATATATATATATATATATATATATATATATATATATATATATATATATATATATATATATATATACACACACACATATATATATATATATATATATAATATATAATATATAATATATATATATATATATATATATATATATATATATTATTGTTATTATTATCATTACTATCCAAGCTACAACCCTAGTTGGAAAAGCAAGATGCTATAAACCCAGGGGCTCCAACAGGGAAAAATAGCCCAGTGAGGAAAGGAAATAAGGAAATAAATAAATGAAGAGAAAAAATTAACAATAAATCATTCTAAAATAAGTAACAACGTCAAAACAGACATGTCATATATAAACTATTAACAACATCAAAAACAAATATGTCATAAATAAACTATAAAAAGGCTCATGTCCGCCTGGTCAACAAAAAAGCATTTGCTCCAACTTTGAACTTTTGAAGTTCTACTGATTCAACCACCCGATTAGGAAGATCATTCCACAACTTGGTCACAGCTGGAATAAAACTTCTAGAGTACTGCGTAGTATTGAGCCTTGTGATGGAGAAGGCCTCGCTATTAGAATTAACTGCCTGCCTAGTATCACGAACAGGATAGAATTGTCCAGGGAGATCTGAATGTAAAGGATGGTCAGAGTTGTGAAAAATCTTATGCAACATGCATAATGAACTAATTGAACGATGGTGCCAGAGATTAAAATCTAGATCAGGAATAAGAAATTTAATAGACCGTAAGTTTCTGTCCAACAAATTAAGATGAGAATCAGCAGCTGAACACCAGACAGGAGAACAATACTCAAAACAAGGTAGAATGAAAGAATTAAAACACTTCTTCAGAATAGATTGATCACCGAAAATCTTGAAAGACTTTCTCAATAAGCCTATTTTTTGTGCAATTGAAGAAGACACAGACCTTATATGTTTCTCAAAAGTAAATTTACTGTCGAGAATCACACCTAAAATTTTGAAAGAGTCATACATATTTAAAAAAACATTATCAATACAGAGATCCGGATGTTGAGGAGCCACCGTCCTTGACCTACTTACAATCATACTTTGAGTTTTGTTAGGATTCAACTTCATACCCCATAATTTGCACCATGCACTAATTCTTGCTAAATCTCTATTAAGGGATTCACCAACCCTAGATCTACATTCAGGGGATGGAATTGGTGCGAAGAGAGTAGCATCATCTGCATATGCAACAAGCTTGTTTTCTAGGCCGAACCACATGTCATGTGTATATAGTATGAAAAGTAATGGGCCAAGAACACTACCCTGTGGAACACCGGATATCACATTCCTATAATCACTATGGTGCCCATCAACAACAACTCTTTGAGATCTATTACTTAAAAAATCAATAATAATGCTAAGAAATGACCAACCCACTCCCAACTGTTTCAGTTTGAAAACAAGGGCCTCATGATTAACACGGTCAAAGGCAGCACTAAAATCAAGGCCAATCATACGAACTTCCCAACCACAATCAAGGGATTTCTGTACAGCATTGGAGATTGTAAGAAGGGCATCACATGCTCCAAGGCCTTTACGAAAACCAAATTGCAAACTAGGGAGTAGATGATTACCTTCAGCAAACCTATTAAGACGTTTTGCCAGAAGACGTTCAAAAACTTTAGATAATATGGGAGTTATGGAAATTGGGCAGTAATCAGTGGGACTTGAGCTACCACAAACACATTTACATAGAGGAGTAACATTACCAATTCTCCAACTAGTGCTAAAAGCTCCTCTTCTTGCTAACTTGCGCAAAATAACAGATAACTTTGGAGCTAAGAAATCTGCTGTCTTTATAAAAAACAAAGGAAAAATACCATTTGGGTCTACACCTCCATAAGCATCAAGGTCCACCAACAGAGCTTTAATCTCACGAGATCGAAAAGCTAAACTATAAATACTGTATATATATATATATATATATATATATATATATATATATATATATATATATATATATATATATATATATATATATATATATATATATATATATATATATATATAAATATATATATATATATATATATATGTATATATATACTCTCTCTCTCTCTCTCTCTCTCTGTATATATATATATATATATATATATATATATATATATATATATATATATATATATATATAATATATATATATAGTATATATATATATAGTATATATAGAGTATATACATATATATATATATATATATATATATATATATATATATATATATATATATATATATATATATTCTCTCTCTCTCTCTCTCTCTCTCTCTCTCTCTCTCTCTCTCTCTCTCTCTCTCTCTCTCTCTCTCTCTCTCTCTCTCTCTCTCTCTCTCTCTCTTTATATATATATATATATATATATATATATATATATATATATATATATATATATATATATACTCTATATATACATATATATATATATATATATATATGTATATATATATATATATATATATATATATATATTTATATATATATATATATATATATATATATATATATATATATATATATATATATATATATATATATATATGAACATATATCACAAGCACACGTGATTTCAATCAATGTAGATATCACCCACGAATGGCATTTAATACCGAATTCTATCTTGGGAATATATATCCACTTAGAATTCATTTTATGGTAACAGCTTCTGGCCGGGTGGAGATTCGAACCCCCACCTGTTTGGCTGGAAACCATGCCAGCAGAGACTCTACCGACTGAGCTATCAAGAGAGATAAAAGTTCTTGACAAGTACCCGTACATATTCCTATCGAATTCAGGAATCTGTTCATAGACTTGAAATAAACCCATCTCCACCATGATAGCTGAATCGTGAGTTTGCAATACGTGGTTATTTTAAATGAACATATATCACAAGCACACGTGATTTCAATCAATGTAAATGTCACCCACGAATGGCATTTAATACCGAATTCTATCTTGGGAATATATATCCACTTGGAATTTATTTTATGGTAACACCTTCTGGCCGGGTGGAGATTCGAACCCCCCCCCCCCCCACCCCTGTTCAGCTGGAAACTATGCCAGCAGAGACTCTTGATAGCTCAGTCGGTAGAGTCTCTGCTGGCATGGTATTGACCAAGAGGTAGGGTTGGGCCATAGGGGGTTCCATCCAACTGAGGCTACTCCCATGGGTTTGGGCTCATACATTGAAGATCCCAGGAGGTGGGAGCATATAAGGAATTTTTTTCTCTTGTTAAATCTAGAAAGCTCACACTTTGTAGCTATAAGCGATGTGAATTGAAAATACGATTCATCAAAATAATATCCAGTTGAATAGGGTGGCTAGAAGATAATGTTCTTTAGTTCAAAATATTTCCTTTTTATATAAGCTACTGAAAGCAATTCCACAAAACTTGGTAATGGAAATCTCATCTCATCCAGTTATTATACAGTAACTGCAAATGTCTCTTATAATCTAACATATGTAAACATGAACACTATACCATACACAATAATACTTACTTTATTTTTGCAGTTGCAATGTACTCATTAAGAAATTCATAACCACCTGGTCTGTGTT
>NC_090759.1:49830302-49850302 GCF_036898095.1 Palaemon carinicauda
ATAATGCAATACATTCAGTATGATACTGTAGGCCTACATATACACAATATACAGTACCATTTGTTACTATCATTAAATTTATCCTTACTAAGTACGTTTCTATCATGCATAAACATAGTGTTTTCTTCAACTCGTACATATTCTTAAAAGTAACTATACTGTTCAGTAATAAAATTAATATTCCTTGGTGATACATCAATAAATAACCTATAGTTTTTTTTTACACGCTTGTATGTTTAAGCTATTTAATTGTACAGTAATACAAACAAGATGCATTGATGATATGTACATGAACTTATTTTGTAGAATGAATAAATTTCATAGTTCACTTAATAGTTTTTTTAACTGTTATTTATTTACTGAAATGAAAGAAAAATATATCGCAAATGTTTTGATATCCGTAGTAGCATTGTGCGTTCGGACATACCGTAATTCCCATGCCATAAGATGCTACAAGTGGTAGCACGCACCCTACATCTAGCCAAGCAATTTTTTGGGGGAAAAAATATATATATATACAGTATATAATATATATATATATATATATATATATATATATATGTATGTATATATATATATATATATATATATATATATATATATATATATATATATATATATATACACACACACATAAATAGGTATACGAAAGTTTACGTCGTTTTGATTTTACGTCGTTTTTTATTAAACATCGTTTGTCAAAAATATTACTGTATAAGGAAAAAAATAAAGTTTAAGCCCATTTATTCATCTTTACATCAGTCCGGCACTGATATTGAAGTTGCAATATCACTAGAAAAGCATTAAAAGCACACAAATCATGTTACTGTACAATAAATAAGAATAAAGGTGTATGAAATCATTAAGGGACCCTTTATCATATTTTTATGGAAAATTAGAATAATTGAGATATCATTCTGAAAATTTATTGACTAATCAAAAGCATGCCTACTAATGAGTGTAGAAAATTTGAAGAAGATTCATGTAAAAAGAAATGGGGGAAAAAATTAATAAGTAAAATTATGCTAAATTTTTACCGCTTTTCAAATTGTATAAACGTCAAAATTTTTTCCAAATTGCAATTCCTTAAGTTCGAATGTGTAAAGGAACTATTAATCTATTATCAAATACAGTAAACCATTTGAATTTAAGTATTTGTTTATGTATTTCGGCTTTAAATAACAAGATCCATTAATTATTATTATTATTATTATTATTATTATCATTAATATTATTATTAGCTTAGCTACAACCCTAGTTGGAAAAGCAAGATGCTATAAGTCCCAGGGCTCCAACAGGGAAAAATACACCAGTGAAAGGAATAAAGGAAATAAATAAATGATATAAGAAGAAATGAACAATTAAAATAAAATATCTAAAAAACATTAACAACATTAAAACAGATATTTCATACATAAACTATAAAAGGACTTATGTCAGCCTGTTCAAAATAAAAACATTTGTTGCAAGTTTAAACTTTTCAACTACCCGATTGGGAAGATCACAGCTGGAATAAAACTTCTAAAGTACTGTGTAGTATTGAGCCTCATGATGGAGAAAGCCTGACAATTACAATTAACTGCATGCCTAGTATTACGAACAGGATGGAACTGTCTTGGAAGATATGAATGTAAAGAATGGTCAGAGTTATGAAAAATCTTATGCAACATGCATATTGAACTAATTGAATGACGATGCCAGAGATTAATATCTAGATCAGGAATAAGAAATTTAATAGACCGTAAGTTCCTGTCCAACAAATTGAGATGAGAATCAGCAGATGAAGACCAGACAGGAGAAGAATACTCAAAACAAAGTAGAATAAAAGAATAAAAACACTTCTTCAGAATAGATTGATCACCAAAAATCTTAAAAGATTTTCTCAATAAGCCACAGACCTAATGTGTTTCTCAAAAGTAAACTTGCTGTCGAGTCACACCTAAAAGTTTCAAAGACATACAAAGTTAAAGGAACACTGTCAGTGCTGAGATCCGGATGTTGAGGAGTCACTATCCTTGACCTTAACCATTCTCTGAGTTTTGTTATGATTCAACTTCATACCCCATAATTTGCACCATGCACTAATTTTAGCTAGATCATTATTAAGGGATTCAGCAACCCCAGATCTACATTCAGCAGATGGAATTGATTAAAGAGAGTAGCATCATCTGTATGTGCAACAAGCTTGTTTTCTAGGTCAAAACACATGTCATGTGTATGTATTATGAAAAGTATGGGCCAAGAACACTACCCTGAGGAACATCAGATATCACATTCCTATACTCACTATGGTGCCCATTAACAACTACTCTTTGCAATCTATTACTTAAAAATTCAATAATGATTCTAAGAAACAACCCACCTTCTCCAAATTGTTTGAGTTTGAAAACAAGGGCCACATGATTAACACAATCAAAGGCAGCACTAAAATCAAGGCCAATCATACGAACTTCCTGACCACAATCAAGGGATTTCTGTACAGCATTGGAGATTGTAAGAAGCGCATCACATGCTCGAAGACCTTTACAAAAAACCAAAATGGCAAACTAGGGAGCAGATGATTACCTTCAGTAAATCTATTAAGACGTTTTGCCAAAAGACGTTAAAAAACTTCAGATAACATGGGAGATATGGAAATCGGGCATTAATCACTTGGACTTGAGCAACCACAAACACATTTACATAGTGGAGTAACATTACCAATTATCCAAAA
This sequence comes from Palaemon carinicauda, assembly GCF_036898095.1. Classification (NCBI taxonomy): domain Eukaryota; kingdom Metazoa; phylum Arthropoda; class Malacostraca; order Decapoda; family Palaemonidae; genus Palaemon; species Palaemon carinicauda. Next base: position 49,833,016 of record NC_090759.1, read on the forward strand.
AGTGCTAAAAGGTCCCCTTCTTGCTAACTTGCATAAGATAACAGGTAACTTTGGAGTTAAGAAATCTGCAGTCTTTATAAAAAAACAAAAGAAAAATACCATTTGGGTCTACACCTCCATAAACATCTAGGTCCATCAAGAGAACTTTATTTTAACGAGATCAAAAAGCTAAACTAGTTAGTTTAGCCTCAGGAAAACAAGAATGAGGAAGTTCAAGTTTCTCATTACTCTGTTTACTGTCAAACACATCTGCCAAAAGGGTTGCCTTTTCCTTTGGACAGTGAGTGACAGAGCCATCTGGTTTAAGTAAAGGAGGAACTGTTGCATCTACACCAAAAGAGTGCAGCTTTAAGGGTAGTCCACCACTTATGCTCTTGGGTTGTACGAGAAAGGGTTTCTTTTATAGTTAAATTGTATTCCTTTTCAGTTGAAGCATAAACTCTTTTATCAAAAGCTCTAAGCTGAGTATAGTTATTCCATGTCAAATCTGATCTGTTACCCTTCCAAAGATGATAGGTCTCCTGCTTCTCCAAATAAGCACATCTTCAATCATCACTGAACCATGATTTGTCCTTCACGAGAATGGATACACCTATTAATTAGGTTGACAAAATTCTCATTCAAAGGGACAACAGGATCAGCACTACTATACAATTGTGACCAATTCAAGCTCAAAAGATCATGCAAAATCCCATTCCAGTTTGCTTGAGATTTCATATAAATCTTACATGAGTATGATAAATCACGGACGCGATGCTCAGTCTTCACTACCAATGAATCAAGGCATGATCAAATGTCCTATCTGGAGAACCAACCTTACTTGTTATAATGCCAGGGAGTCGGTGTATACGAGGTCTAAGCAGTTACCAGACCTGTGAATAGCTTCACTTATGATTTGCTCACAGCCTGATTCAGAGGCAAAGTCTAAAGCTATTAAGTCATGGCAATCGGTAGGAGAAACTGAATTTAATCACTCCCTATGGTGAGCATTGAAATCACCAACAAAGACAAGAGAGACCTTTCTATCATCTTCTTATATCTAAGCCATAATGGTAAGAAGACAATTTAATATAGAATCATCCATGTCTGGATTCTGGTAGATCGAACACAAATAGAAGTTGTTATGCCTGCCACAAACTTTTATTACCTGAATCTCATGACATCTACATTCATAGCAGGGCTTACGAAAAGTAAGGTATTCAGTCCTACTATACACTACTATTTCATTTGTTATCGAGACATACAAGAATAATATATATGTAAAACTTGTACAGTACATCAATAGTAAGGAAATCTATTCAAGTAAATGATGAAATTAATTTATACTATCTGAAATAGTTTTTGTGTTTTTACTATGCATTTATTAATTTTTTAACATTTATATATACTGTATGTTTAGCGAATGTTTATGATTGTAAAATAATTGTACAATGACTTGCCAAAAAAATAGAAACAGAATGAGCTCTCTAGTGTAAAAACCAATGGAGCTAGGGCACATAAAAAAACCCTTTTTGTTGGGATTTTTTGCTACCTGATAAGGTCTTGGTGCTGAAGGGAGAAAAATTTAATCTAGCAGTTGGCATTAAAATCAATAATATGCATTTAATCAAGTAATACACGTGATGTGATGAGTTCTGTAAACATGTTGATCAATTAGATTGCCTTACTTATGGGACAATTGGCAGAATTACATCAAGTTTAGCTTCAAGGTTTTCCTCCATGCTACAGGGCCATCCTAATCTACACAATATAACCACAACACTAGCATTTGCGAATCTTAAGTCTATTATACTAATCTGAAATAGAGTAACTATGACGGGATCGGGTCCTACACCGCGTAGGAAGTCGATTTTCATTATAAGTAGGATTTATATACTGTACATAACAAAATGTATGCACATACATATACTGAATATGTATAATATTCACTAAATATGGAGAAATGCAATAACTAATACATATAATAATTCCTTACCTTTATTTGTGTGGATGGCCTGCATTCTGCCATCAGAAGTCTCCCTTACCCTTTACAGACATGATACATGGCAAAACAAAAATAAGCACACAAAATTATCCAGAAAAGAGCAGTACCAAAATCCCGAATTCGTACCGTAAAGAAAGATAGCAAAATAATGCTAAATCATGAATAACCCATTACTCTGCAGCATTAGTTGCTCTCCACGTTGGTAAATAGTTTGCCGTATCAAAAAATCAAACTTCATAGCTTGAAACTGCGTTACAATGATTTTTCTAAGTACCTTATGGGAGACCTTTCATAACAGTGAATCATCGTAACTCAAGACCATCGCAACCGGAGGACCTCCTGTAATGTCATTGATTAAGGATATGATGCATAGGGTACCCTTTTTATGCATTGGTGCTGCTCTCTGGCTTCAAGAGGATGAACATGACCAAATTAACTTTTGTCTACATTACTGACTGCTTTGATTCAACTCTGGAATCAAGATGCTAAAGACAACAAAAAAGGTGTTCATGTAATAGTATCTTAAGTCACTGCAGTGCTGTGTTTGCCGACTGAGTAACCATGTGCAATATATTTCAACCCTGTAAACACACTCTTTAAACAGACAGCTTTTTTATAACAACAATAAATATAATCTCACAAAATGGAGTACAAGGCAGACTTCATGATAAATGATACTGAAAAACTAATAGAATGGAAGGTGAAATATACCCCTAGTTGATTTACACTCCCCAAACATTTCAGTAATATAGTTAGGGAATGATTACATTGGAAAAGAGTTTCTTAATTGAAACGGGCTTCCAAGTACTGGAAAGAAGTGTCATTTCTTCCCCTGTAGTGGAAGGACATCTCATTTACTGCTCAACAATTCTTTGATCATATGTATTTCTAATTAAAAGGTAGGGCATAAGTATAATTAGTTTCAGTTAAATAAAAATACATATAGAATAATAAAAACTTACTTTGATGTCATCAACAGCTAATAAGGCACAGGCAGCAACAATAGGTGACCCTCTAAGAAGGTGCCAGTGAGCAACTAGATGAGCACACTCCAGCGTCCGTTCTTGTACCTGACTAGTACCATTCATCTCCATTGAAGACCCTCTGGCAGGAACATCAGGTGGAGGCCCCTTACGGCTATTTCTATTCATCTTGCTTAGAGCCACACACTCTGAGAAGGCTTTATCAAGATGGCCTGAAAAGTCAGTCAGCATAATAAATAACTGTTGCATCTAAAGGACCTGTTATTGATGTTTGCTACCACGTCAATGCTGCACATTACAAGCTTTTGAAAACAACCCATTCCAACAAGAAAGTTAGGATATGTTAGATGGGAATTTGGGATGTTATATGCTAAATACAGTTTACTCAGTAAAAGAGCATTCACAATTTTAAAACATGACATGCAGTCATATTTTGCAATAACTATATTAAAGTTGCAAATGAAGACCCCATGCATAATTCAATAGTTGCATCTACATATTAGTTTGGATAAAGATGTCAATGTTAATGCTTACCAAGTTTTCAAGTTTTTTCTGCAAGATCTCTTGGGAGAATTTGAGTCTATTCTGAAGGGTAGTAACATTTAATGCTAATGAATATTCATGCTGAACTTGCAACATTTATCAAGTAAATACAAGTCAATGAGGAAAAAACAACGTCTAAGGTATGTACAGTAACACTCAAATATCTTGCTCTAATTGTTAATATGTTGATGTAAAATTAGAGACTAAAAGTAACCTGAATGAAAGGAATAACAAAAAAATTTTCTACTGCATTTGATTTCATGGTAAAGTACACAAATATAAGTGCTGCAAATATAGGTCACACTGGTGGAAATGCCTTAATGAAATCAAACCCTCAAATACTGGTTGAGAATGCATTTGTCACTTATGAGAGAGGTACATTTATAGCAAGAAACTTCATATTATCAAACTGTTGGTTTATCTGAGATGATAAGGAAGCTGTACAAATAAACTTTAGATCCTGTAAAATTATCTTCAAGAAATATGCTCTTAAGAAGTATTTTTCCCGGGTACAATTTAAACTATAAAGAACAACTGACACTTACCACTTCTGACTTCTTAATTCTTCTTATAAATCAGTTATTGGTCTTAATATGCAGTCTTATGAATCTATTTAATTCTTTTTATAAATTCCAGATACAGCATAGGGTTTTTTCTCTACCATTCTCTCTATACAAGAAGGTAGACTATCCAAAAGTATACAGTAGAGTCAAGAGCAAAAGAGCTATAAGTACAAATGCATGAGAGAGAAAGACCAAGGCAATTGTCCCTGGATTTTACAGCAACTGAACAGCTACAAAAATTAATTCTTATATCACTTATTTGTTGCACAATTGGTGGATAAGATCTTCAATGTACTTTGTATTGTTACAAAATCATGAAGTGATGACAAAGGTGGTTCTCTGCTTTCCCATTATACTGAGATATTTGAGGAAAATCTAAACACTCCACTACAAAGACTCAAACATCGAGTGTGTATTGGATTTAAAGAATTCAAAGTAGATTTAGATCCTGATCCATAATCTATTTGCGATACGACTAATGCTTATAAATAATCAGTAAAGTTGATCTCTTTGCACCCCATATTGTATAAGACAACTTCCTCATTGAGGGCATTATTACATTTACATTTGATGTAGGATATATGGGCTTTTCAACTGAGGTGGGTATCTAAGATTAGTCCTAAAAGTTTTACCTTATCTTGGAATTGGATTTGAGCATTGCCCATTGTGAGATTTATATTATTGCTTGCTAGAGTTTTTTTTTTCCTGAAACCAACAGAAGCAGTTCAAATTTGTATTTTTTCAAGTGGACTTACTGTATTTAGAATTTTTTGCGGGAGATGAAGATTATTTGAATACAGTAGTAGTATATTGCAAAGTCATCAACATATAGGTTACTTTGCACTTCCTGTGGTATTTGAGCAACTGTCATTAATTGCCAATACAGAGTCCCACTTGAAACACTACACAGGTGAAACAACATAGTAAAGTCTGCAAGATTTGCAATGACTATTGTCTATATGAATTAAGAATGTTCTTTCACCAATAGCATTTTTAATAAAAATAGGAAGATGTCCTCAAAAATCATTACGATTTAATGATTTTAGTACTGATTGGCTCCAAGTAATATTGTATGCCTTCTGAATACCAAACAAGATACCTACTGTGATTTGCTTTCGTTCAAAACCTCTATGTAGATAATTTTCCAAATGAGAAAGAGTCCAAGGTGAATCCCTCTGTTTGCAAGACAACTTGCAAAGTTGATAAAATGTTATAATGACGTAAACACCAATTCAATCTATAATTCGCAGTTCTTCCAGTAATCTGCAAACACAACTTGCCGGTGAAATTGGTCCGTAATTGCTTGGATTACTGGGGTCTTTCCTTAGCTTAGTTACAGGCATTAGTCTGGACATAAATGGTTAATTCAAAGATGATTATAAAACTAATAAATAAGCCTTTGCCAAAGAGGCTAAATTCCTCATCATATCAAAATATATATGATCTTTACCTGGGGCCACTGAACTACAATTTTATCATGTAAATTCCAGCTCATCTTTAGTAAATCTTTTATTGTAGTAGATACCTTCCACAGCGTCAAAATTCAATACAACTGCTCTCTTCTTTCAATGGATTGGAAATGCTTATGCTTTCATTATTACGACTAATACTATTTTGATTGCCTGAACTAGTTATCTAATATGCATTAATGCATGTCTTGCAGGTCTGTTATAGGAACCATTCATTTTTCTAAATTTCACTACACTTTCTGCATCGAAGTACAGTCAGTCCTCAATATCCTTGGGTTCTCTCTTCATTAATTTGGCAATTCACAATACAGAGAACCGTATAGCCTATTAAATAAAATTTCACCCATTCGCGGTATCACGATAAGTACTCTCACGAGCCGACTTTTTCAAACCAACCGTGCTCCACACAGCACAACAGTTCATGTCTCACTGATAAATATACAGTACATGATATATTTATAGATAACACATGTAAACTATTCAGTGATAAATCCTTTGCACAGCAATTCTAATAATAAAAATTATTAAAAAGAAGTTCATAGATACTCTATATTATGTTTAAGTAATACACACACACACTCTCTCTCTCTCTCTCTCTCTCTCTTGCTATGAAAAATATAGTTTTGAAAATTGGATTACAGTATTGTTATTTAGTCACCGTAAGCTTGAATGATTTTCTATTAGAAAAATTGTTATTTCAATGAAGAGTAATACGGAAATTAAGATCTATATAGAATTTACAATGATTGGTAACTTCCTTACAGTATTTATTAACAAAAAAATCTGCATTCATCTTATATAAAGTGTTTTAAAATTACTATGGTAAAATATGAAATTTTAGATTTATCAGCTGCTTGTGTGATGAATTTTACAAAGACATCCTTTGTTTCATCATAAACTTGTGAATAATTAAAGGTGGGCACTTCACCCGTATAAAAATTGAGCTGATCCAAGTCAGCTTTATTTGTATCATAATACTGAATGATAAGACTTAGTGTATGTCTAGCGTGGTTATCAATATATGTACGGAAATGGTCACTGCTATAAAAATCATCTAGGACATTCCATTCAAACCAATCACCACTATTGTTGGAATAGAGAGTTAAAAGTCTATTGCGGAATATGCTCCATGAGCTTATGAATAATAGGTGCTAGTATCTCCATCGTTTAATATACACAGGTTAAGATCCTTCACAGTCTGTTCAACCTTGGAACCATTTGTATCTAAAGTAATGCAATTAGTGTCCAAGAGGGGATTGTAGGCATTGAAGTCTCCAATTAAAAAAGTCTTCTTGTCTGTCTGGGAATTGTTTAGCAAAATTTTCCAAATTACTGTATAGTTTCAAGAGGGTTGATTATAAATATCAACAGAGTTATGTACTACTGTATTCATATGTATTTTAAGGTCCGAATAACTGAAATTCTAATGTTCTAAATATCTTAACATTGTAAGTTACATTAATATAAATATAGATTGCATTTCCTAAGGTATCAGCAGAAGGGATTGAGCAAGTAGCATTTAATTTCCCATTGACGGAATGGTATCATTAGTATGCTGTAGGCATTTTGCAATAATTATAATTTTCTAAGCCATTGAATTTCCTGTAGATACAACAGGTTTTAAGACCACCAATATTCAATTGAGTTATGAATTCACTAGTGTGAATATCAAGGTTATGGAGATCGATTTACACTGGGCAATGTGTTATATTTCTGCTTAATTTTCTGCCTTTAGATTTCTATTTATCTGTACTAGCATTACTCTTTTTAATAGGTTTTAGTACTTTAGATATAATTTCCTGATGTTTACTTTGATTATGATTTGCTTCTTGATTATCATTTTGATTAGGATCAGGGGGTTCTGTAAATTTTTAAAGATGAAGTGTGCCTATTGCATGCTTGTTTACCAGATAATTAACATCAATTAACCAGAAATGTGGGTTTCTCTTTTACCAAACTGGTTTTTATTTTTTCCTGAAAAACTTATCAGATTACCAATTTTATGTAATTTATTTTTTTTATGAAATTTAGAAATGAAGTAATCATCAGCTGCATACCAGGCCATAAGGATTAGTATTTCAAATTCTACCTCACCTCCAGAACGAGAAGATTCACAATTATGTCACCACAAATACTTAGCTGCTCTATGGGAGTCCCTTGAAGGGCACTGCCTGCTAGAATGTCAAGGTTTCCACTTGCCATTTGACATAGGACATTTTAGACAAGATGGTAACACTTAGTACCAACCATTGAGGAAATAATAAACTTTGCAGGGACAATAATACTGTTGTCTTTAGGTAAGTAGGGTAGCACTGAAATTTTAGAATTTATATTACACAGAAAGAAGGTATTCTCACAGTTTCACCTCCTTTCTGGAACAGGAAGGCACTCTCATTCCTATGCTACTTGTACACTATATGATTTGTAAGTGAGATTGGTGTTAAATTTTTTCTACAAGAAAATGTCATATGCTGTAATTGAAAAAGTAAATACTACTATAAGGATAGCCATTCACCCTGATGTATTTAGAAAATCATACAGACACCTACAATTTATGGTCTGTACATGCTAATCCTAGAGGAATGTCTTACACGTCGAAGACTAACTCTCTTCAACCCCATTTCCTCCAACTACATATTTTCAAGGGCCTCTGAAATAAAAGACCATATCACACAAATTTCTTAGGCCTGTAGTGATCTGTAAAACATGAATCCTTTTGAAAGCCATAAGGCATTTAAAAACATCACCTTAATGTCTTTTTTCTGAGATTTTGTGTCCAGGTATGTTAGATACTGAAGCTTCTGAAAGAGGTATTCCTTAGAAATTATTGTCATCAGCAAAGTAACCATGTGCTTTTGTCAAAATGCTAATTTGACAGCTCTCACTATTCCTTCTTGAACTTTGCATGAGAGTGCAACAAAGCTAATTGATATCCAGAGGGAGATCTTCACATGAATCTCAAACAGAAGAGGGTCTGCAAAGACAGCTGTTCTATATCTTTTATACAAATTAAAGTGTCATGTAAAAAGACCCGCAAAATTATATTCTGACCCAGGCTAATAGCTCAGAATCCAGTACTCACATCAAAATTGAGCATAATTATATTTACATATTACAATACTATAGCAGTTTAAAGATTCAACAGAGTCACACTAAAACTTGTGGGACTTTCCCAAAGTGTGTATTTGGATGAAAATGGTAATATTGAACCAAAGTAAATTTTAAGAAGTTGGACAGATAGGTGAGATTAATGCACAAAAGTAAAAGGCAGAAGGCACTGCAGCTTGTGTCCTAAGTCCTAGGGAATGCTACAAAGATAATTTAGTATTGTAATGTCTACAGTGTATCTTACAAGAGAGACAATTTGACAGAGCTAAAAAAACTCAAACCTTCTATGACTACTTCTGCAAGGATAGTTAAGTCTCGAGCAGAGTTGGAAAAGTGACAACCAATACATCAATTAGCAATTCTCTTGCAAAACGCATTGTCCAAACAATGACAATAGAATATTTTAGGCTATCCTTTGCCTTTAGTTTTTTCACTGTTACATCTTGAGTGGAGGAATCTACATGCACTCTCCCCATGAAGGCAGAAAGAAGCACTACAACTGGTCATCTGTTATTTATGAAATATTGCCTTGCATTCATTTGTATATATACTCTGGTCTTATCATGATATCAATAATTACTTTTATAAAGGGTCTTTCCATTAAAGGACTAAAGATGAAAGTTGAAGATTTTCTTCCAGTTACTAAAACCCCATAAGAATGTAAGATTTCAAGACCTACACATCATTTGTCCTAACTTGATATACAAAACTGAAAGTACCAATAACCATAGATACTTTGGAATACTGAATGTTATATTATTTATTCATTACAATGATAAAGGGATTAGTATAAATAAATATTTCCAACTTAAATATATCCATGGGAATTTTTAAATTTGTTCATTTCAGCCAATTAACAAACCATTACCATACAGGGCCTAACACTGATTCAAATTGAGTGACTGTGTACACACTAACACAAATTCCCCTTTTAACTGGAGATGTGAAAGATAACCTAATGTTGAGTAAGGACACTTTATATATTACCTTATTTGTTCTCAAACCACCCTTGCCCTCATATTTCTATCTATTTTGTAAAGCTTTTTTTCTGAGGTGTTTGTGTATTTCATCTATCATCATCATTCCTATCATTTTATCCTTATTATCATTATTGAGGGGGTCCATATTAATATATTGTAATGTTTTCCCCTAAATAATACTTTATTATATTATGTATTAATCTTTAGTACAACACAACTAATGCATGATACTGAACAACACTATATTATTGTGAACTCTTAGCATTCAAAGTATCAAAGTACCCTGATTATATTAAAGTTTTTTTTTTTTTGTGAGTATAAAGACTGATTGCACTCTTTACTTCTTCATAGAGAGGGTGGACTGCATGAAATATCAAGAAACAGCACTTTCCAAAACAGCACTTTCCAATCTGATGAACCTCATCCAAATTGGCCAAGGATTCCCTTCCCTTCCCTTCTATTAAACACAGCTGTAAGTTTAAGAGAGTAATTTCCTCATACTGAGCGAGATGTTGAGACCTTATTGCCACATCTATGAAATATCATTCTCTATGCTAACATAACCATCTTTCCTTTCTAAACGTAATTGTCAACTTTAAACCAAATAACTTGGCTAAATACAACAATGGTACTTATACATGACGCAAACTATTTATTCTAAAATTCCTCTTTAAAAGACATAATTTCAATATACATAGATATGAGTGAACTGTAATTAATTTGCAATTATCTTTCTATGGAAAAGAGTAAGACATGCAAGTAGATCATGCCCATACTAGATGAATACAGTAAGAAATTTACAATCGGATAAAAGTGGAGTACTAATGGACACAGTTTCTTTTGAAGAATTTAAGATATGCAGTGCAAATTACTTATACTGTAAAAGCATAAAACACTGGTCTTTCTTCACCAGTTTATTAGCTAGCTCTTAATCTGGAACTTACTTATGTAATCTAATTGGCTTACTTCTTGCATTTCTATGTTTTAAAGAGAGTAAGCAACAAAAGCCTAGTGATGCATGTGCCGCAATAACACTATGCAGTGTCTCAGACTCATGCAAATTCTTGAATTCTATGTATTAGAATATAAAGTATAGTCTACGTGTAATATTCATCGTAATAAAATTGTCTGGATGTAAAAATGTACTTTATACAAAGATTGAATGGATAATATATCAAGTAAATTTACCTATATTATGTTGTCAACATAATGACATGACAGCATTCTGGATATACAATATAGAATTACTGGATACTTCTGCCTTCAAAAACAGCCTATCTACATACTTAATACACTAGTGTGCTCTAGTCAAAACACAGATTCTAATTCAACACGACATACATCAGCCTTTGCTAACAAAAAGCCACATGACATAAAGCTATAGCTATGAACACTTTAATTCTATTGAACTGCAACATCAATAATAGAGGCTCAAGCATCGCGCTGCTGGTTCACCTCTCGTGAAATTTAAGTTGTGTCACTTTTCTCTCTCTCTCATTCCAAGTGAGCATTCCAGTGCAGTGACAATTTTCCGAAATAAGGGCACAGATTACTCTACCTCGGCCAATGTGAAAATTGATGAGTTTATCTGCATCACGAGTGGCCAAGAGGTACGGGACACACGCTTCGTTATCATCAGTCAAAAGCTGCTCTGCATGCCTTAGGGTTTGAGGTTAGTGGTCATTAGGGTGGTTAGGAAGGAAGACGTTATCAGGATAAAAACATGGGGTTACATATAAAGCAAAAGGACTTAAAGAGAAAAATTATGAAAATCCTTTACTCTAGCTACAAAAAGATGAGAAAATAGACAATATTATATACTTTATCAATGCAGCACATCTAGAGAGATAAGCAAAACATAAACAAGAATAAAATCATCCAATTCTGGCTTCTGAATTGCTCTTGCAACAATGAAGCTAATCAAAATCTTACACCACTCCTACATAATGAATATAACACACAAGAGCTACAAATAATAATCATAACCAGCATTAAAATTCATTATGATTTTACTCCTTCTATCTAAACACTGCAAAATCTTAGAGTAAAAAAATCATTGGCCTGGAATACTATTGGTAAAATTTCTCTTCACTCTATATATAAAAGAACAGACATAAGCATTCTGGAAATATATCATACTGACATTTGATGATTTCTTACAATAGTAATATGACCCTATACATATTAAGAGACCACATAATATTCACAAGTGATCCAGTACTGCAATAGTCATACAATTAAACCTTACTTACCATGATCTATGTAATACTAATACAGTATCTACTGTCGACACGGAGTATCGTAAATCAGATAACACACATAACCTTTAGATAACCTTAACTCTATCCTGACTGCATGTCCCAACTGCACATACAGTATTCAGAATATCACAAATCTAAAATCAAAGTTAATATAATTGAAATCATACAAAGCAAACAATCAATATCTATAAATAAGCCTCAATTGTTATTCATGGCAAGTAGGCACAATATGAAGCATCCTACTTTTTCAGACATACAATATATTCAAATATTGTGCTATCTTAGCTATACTGTATAGGAAAACCTCTTAAGGCAACTTACTCCACTGGAACCAGAGAAGCAAGTTTTTAGTTAATTGTAGAAAAAAGAGGTTTATTTTGTGAATCCTCCTTCATATGTAATTTTGTTTATGAGTTGCTTTTATTTACAGGATGTTTACGTTGTCATGATAAGCAAATGATGGAAGATTTTTTGTTGCTTACTACTGTGGCTCGATTAATATTTGCAGAACTGCAATTATATTTATGGATATGGTACAGTATACAAAAAAATTGCATTACTCTGATACTTGTGCCATCATGATGGCTCCTCCCAGTGAAAGGAGCATAACTTCAAATCTATAGATCTAAAATTCATGAATGTTAACAGTTCAGTATGGGTTCAATATTTCATAATTTATCATACTTTTGTATGTTCAAGCATTTTACTTCAGATACCTCAAATCTCACTAAGTTTATTTGGAATGACTTCCAATAATGTATTCACAATTATTGTATAAGCTAGCTTACTGATTTTTATACCAGTCCAAGCTGTAATACCAATGTAATGAGCATATTTCATTTTATCATACTGTTATCTACTATATGTATAATCATTAATATCTGAGTGATAAATACAAACATCAATGTACCTATACTGTACATCAATATTAATTAAGAATTTAAATGAAAGCATAAAATGTGACATTTTGCACTACTTAAAATCATACAATTACAAAAGTTGTAGCTTGCATAAATACCCATGAGTACTTAAAATTAGCCCTCCAATACACACAAAGTTGTCCCATCCAAAAGGAAAGAATGGAAGTTGGATGCTAGTATTTGCAATTCAAATTAATTTTGTGGACAAGTGATAAGTTAATAATTTTTGTTTTAGGCATAAAAGTTACTATGTTATGAAAAAGATAGAGCTCTTCTGATTTCTCTATTTTTGAAAATCATCTAGATGTTGATTTGGTTTCACCATCTACATCGGGAGATACCAAACTGTATTTGTGAAGTCTTTACCTTGGGGGACAAACACACACAATTATGGTTAGACTCGTACTCAATGGGTCATGTCGCAACAGTGGGAGGTGGTCTCTACATTGGGTAATCATATTTCCAACAGTATAATGTAATCTGTATATTATTCATCTTTGTCTCCTCTACCATTCGTTTAATATTCAATTAACAGAAATCTTCACGTCAAAAGCTTTCCAAGGTTATTACTTCCACCTTGTAAATACCTTCAGCTGTACACTTACAAAGAAAAAAAAAGTAATTCTTTGGAAAAAATATTTCAATTATACACTCAAATTGTGAATTAAAGGACGAGATTAATAGCATTTGTAGCTATCTAAGAGCCTGGTATCCACCAACACATACAAGGTACTACCTGTACTAGTTAAATGCCGTTTTTTGTTTTACCAATAAAAGCAACTCGGGCATCATTAGTAATGAGTTTGTATGAAACATTGATGGCTAATTTAAGGTTTATATCCAAAGGTTTTAGGCATTGTTCTTTACAAAAGAATATTGTTTGTTTATAAATAACAAAATTATTTCCAAAAACAATTTATTATCTCAGTAAGACCCTATCCAATGTTCAAATTCTTTTATCATTTAATGCTCATACTTCTGTGATAAATATTTTAAAATAATGTGAGTGGATCTTTGACTACCTGTAAAGGCAAATACTTCCTGGTACCATGTGTTAAGGTGTTTCTTATGTCCCTTCTATTTTGGATACACCAGATGAGATAATGGTGGGTAATTGAATTAAACATTGGGTAACTATTGAAATAAATTCTATTCTAAATTTGTTTATTCTAACAATCTTTCCCAATTTTCAAATTGTTGATTTGCACATTGAAAAGGATTGTGGGATATTGAGAAACCATGAGGGACATTCAAAGATCCAGTCTAGAAGATATTAAAGAAAATTAATAAATCTCTTGGGGTTGATGTCTCAAATTTCAAACTTTCACTAAATAAACTTATCTTGATAAGGGTAGAAGAAACTTTTTATCTATAGTAAGCAACTCTTCTAGAAGGACACTCCAAAATCAAGCCTTTGTTCTCTATTCTTGTGTAGTGCCATAGCCTCTGTACCATGGCCTTCCATGGTCTTAGATAAAAGTTCTCTTGTTTGAGGGAACACTTGGGCGCACCATTCGATCTCATTTCTCTTCCTCTTGTTTTTTGAAGTTTTTATAGTTTATGGAAGTATATGGAAGTTCTAATTTAATGTTTTAACTATTCTTAAACTGTTTTAGTTTCATTTGTTATTACTTCTCTTGTAGTTTATTTATTTCTTTGTTTCCTTTCCTCACTGGGCTACTTTTTTCTCTTGGAGCCCTTGGGTTTATAGCATCTTGCTTTTCTAACTAGTGTTGTAGCTTAGATTAGAATAATAATAATAATAATAATAATAATAATAATAATAATAATAATAATAGGACTTTTGAAATTACTTCTCTTCATAAACAATAATCCGGGAAATAGAACTCTGGCAAAATAACGGCATTCTTATAACGCTACCCGTCTCTTATGAGGAACAACCCTCTCTCTACCATCCCCATAGACTAGTCTTCCCAAGCATAGGTCACTAAAAAAAAAGAAAAATTATCCATTTGGACTAATTTATAAATAATCTACCATTTTCTTAACAATTAGAGAAAATAACAGCTTACATTTTAAAGAAAGGAAGTAATTGAGAGAATTTTTTTTTTACAAGTACAGTAAATTCTTTAGGTTCACGTTTAATACGAAATTTGAGTAAAATGCAGCTGGGAAAGGAATACAACCACAATCATCCCAGAATATGTTAAGTATCACAAAGACAACCCAATACTTCTGCTCCTAGCATTCCATAAACGAGGAAGCTGAATAAAAACAAGACGGAAGCTGCTGTTCCTGAAATCACTTAAAATCTTGGTCTGATATAATTCTACCAGAATCGGGAGCCAAACAAAGAATTTCTTCAGTCATACATTTTAGAAAAGGAGCCCTGGGAATTATTAAAAATAGTATCCATCCCAAGACAGGTGAGAGCTTAGCATTGCTTATCTCTATGAACCAGACTGTGAGATACAGTAAGTAGACAGGCTAAGCATGCAAGATTTATTAGATATAAGGAGTTATGTGTGTGTACATAAATAAATACATATATATATATATATATATATATATATATATATATATATATATATATATATATATATACACAGTCATACGTCTCTTCACGAAAGACTCTGCTTACGAAATTTTCAAGCTGCAAAACGAGATGCGAATATTTTCATGACTCACTTTGCGAAAAATGTTCCATTTTAAATAAAAGAGATTTGCTGGCCAGGACGAGAATAAAATAGTCACCCTTTCCAAAGTTGAAGAAAATGGGTTTAGACAATAGAAAATGTAGCTGTAGTCTACAATAGGGGTAACTATAATAGTACAGTACATATGGCATGGTAAATTTTGAATATGTACAGTACTGTACTGTATGTATTGTATTATTTTCCATTTATAATTACATTATATTGTAATAACTACTTAATTTACCAATATTAACAGTTAGTTTAGGTATATTGAATGGTTCAAATGTATTTGAATGTACAGTATTTCATTGCGGTTATACTGTAGCTTTATTATAAGACTTAATGTAATGTTTTGTAGGGTTTGGAATGAATTAGGTAATTTGCATGTGAAATGTGACACACAACATGAAAAAATCACTTTACGAAAGCCACTCCAGAACGAGTTAATTTTGCTCAAACTCTATTTCTGGGTGACATAGCCATGTCGTCCTGATGGAAGGTTCCTTTAAGTAGCTTCCTAGGGTATATTTGACTACAGTGATATTCCCAGAGAATTTAACTTAAGGTCTTAAGAATTCTAACTCCTGGCGCAAATATCCTTAAAGTCTCCTTCTAGGATATCACATAATATCAGGGGACGTATTCTTGACACGCCACATAGCAATCTGCACCCCGCATAGCGTTAACGTTTTGAGGGGGAAAAGTGGCAAAATAAAAGAGGAGCCGTTACAATATTCTCCTTCCTCCTTACTGTTTGAGTACTCAGATGGACCCATAATCGTCGGCCATCTTTATTCCTTGTAGCGTTAAGGTCGGTACTATGGATACAGTAACATCGTGAGGGCTCCTACCAAGGCGTTTCATAGAAAGGAGGGGGCGTCCATCAGGACGGCATGGCTATCTCACCCAAAAATAGATTTTTCGCTTCGCTCACAATCCGTTCTTTGGGCTCAGGCCATGTCTTTTGATGGAAGTTTACCAGAGCATTAATGTATCTGTGGATTTCCCAGATGTGCCTTAGACTTCAAGATAATATTTCTCTGGTCTTTTAGACCGAAGAGACCTATGACAATACCGTTATATGTCATTTCATCTAATCATATACTATGTTAGTGCTTCCTGCCCCCTACAGGGAAGAGTCAAACTAGACTCGGGAAAAAGTCTTGAAGTTGCATATTTCATATAACCACCTAGCATTCAAAAGAAACATGCAAGTCTCACTGTATGTCATTAGCCAAAGTTTGTATCTGGTATTGGATACACAGGTGTAAGTACAGAAGAATTGTTATTGACTTTTATCTTTCTTCGTGGCCAAGTGGTTTAGTCACTGTCTATACAAGCTTGCCGACCAGGGTTCGATTCCCGGCCGGTCAAAGGCTCTTGTCTTTGTGTGATTCCACCTGGGGCTCTGATCCCGAGGTCGTTAAGAGAGTCCAGACATTAATGTATCAAAAATTTATATGGCTTATTTGAATAAGAAAAACATGTCTAAATGTGCAAAATTTATCATTAATCGAATGCCAAGTAACACACTACCAATTAGCTACGATGGTGAAGATGGGTTGATTTCAATTCGAAGTACTAAACACCTGAATTCGACAGGTATAAGTACAGAAGAATTGTCATTTATTTTTATCTTTCTTCGTGGCCAAGTGGTTTAGTCACTGTCTATACAAGCTTGTCGACCAGGGTTCGATTCCCGGCCGGTCACAAGCACTTGTCTTTGTGTGATTCTGCCTGGGGCTCTGATCCCGAGGTCGTTAAGAGAATCCAGACATTAATGTATCAAAAATTTATATGGCTTATTTGAATATATATA